>NC_090236.1:42597252-42897252 GCF_024489055.1 Chanodichthys erythropterus
AAATCAATTAATGTATGCAGAAGTTATAACACTTTGTTTCCCTTTTCTTGCCATAAATTCGTTGCCTCGCCACGGCCAAACCGTTTGAGATATCCAAAATCCGTTTGCAATTAAACAACTTCAATGTGTTAGCAACAAGTTAAAAAAAGCTTGGTGTAAATTGGATAAACCCTGTAGGAGTAGTAGTATAAAATTCATAGCCTGTTTTTTCAAAAAATTAACATTCAAACCAAAATAGCTGACTTCCTGTTGGTCGGAGCTAATGAATGTAAATTAGAAAATTGTCCGGCTTGATGAGAATAATATGTGTACCGAGTTTGGTGACTGTAGGAAAAACTAACCCCCCACTTTTGTCAAAAGGTGGCGCTACTGAAACCCCTCCACCACGCCCATTTCTATGGCTTTGTCCATGTCTACTGGTTGACAATATTGATGTGTGTGTCGAGTTTCATGCAATTTGAAGCATGTTAAGAGCCTCAAAAACACTCAAGAATATTATTACAGTTTGACCTGTTGCCATGGCAACAATATTTCAAATATCAAAAATCCTGTCATAGGTCTACATCTGCTGTGTATTGACATTACACTGATGAAGTTTGAAGCAAATCAGGTAAAAATAAGAGGGTGATCTCAAAGCATTTTAAAAGTGATACACTTCTTGCTGCCATTTGGTGGCGCTATAACTTTGACTCACAATAGTTACATCCATGTGATCAGACTACTACAACCAACACACTCCTGAAGTTTCATAAACATCAATCAATGTATGCAGAAGTTATAACACATTTCCTGTTTCCCTTTTCTCGCCATAAATTCGTTGCCTCGCCACGGCCAAACCGTTTGAGATATCCAAAATCCGTTTGCAATTAAACAACTTCAATGTGTTCGCAACAAGTTAAAAAAGCTTGGTGTAAATTGGATAAACCCTGTAGGAGTAGTAGTATAAAATTCATAGCCTATTTTTCAAAAAATTAACATTCAAACCAAAATAGCTGACTTCCTGTTGGTCGGAGCTAATGAATGTAAATTAGAAAATTGTCCGGCTTGATGAGAATAATATGTGTACCGAGTTTGGTGACTGTAGGAAAAACTAACCCCCACTTTTGTCAAAAGGTGGCGCTACTGAGCCCCTCCACCACGCCCATTTCTATGGCTTTGTCCATGTCTACTGGTTGACAATATTGATGTGTGTGTCGAGTTTCATGCAATTTGAAGCATGTTAAGAGCCTCAAAAACACTCAAGAATATTATTACAGTTTGACCTGTTGCCATGGCAACAATATTTCAAATATCAAAAATCCTGTCATAGGTCTACATCTGCTGTGTATTGACATTACACTGATGAAGTTTGAAGCAAATCAGGTAAAAATAAGAGGGTGATCTCAAAACATTTCAAAAAGTGATACACTTCCTGCTGCCAGTTGGTGGCGCTATAACTTTGACTCACAATAGTCACATCCATGTGATCAGACTCCTATAACGAACACACTCGTGAAGTTTCATAAAGATCAATATATGTATTAAGACGTTATAACACATTTCCTGTTTCCTTTTTCTCGCCATAAATTCGTTGCCTCGCCACGGCCAAACCGTTCGAGATATCAAAAATCCCCTGGCAATTTTTAATCATCAGTGTCTTGACTTCATGCTGACCGAGTTTGGTGGCGATCGGATTAATCGTCTAGGAGGAGTATATCAAATTCCAGAGCATGCGTTTTTCAAACAACCCTTAATAGCTGACTTCCTGTTGGCGTGGCGATTAACTTAGAGCGCGAAAGTTGTTCGGCCCGATGAGGTCTATATGTGTACCGAGTTTCATACTAATACGTGCAAGCATGTTTAATATATGGACCAAATTTTCAGACTTTTTTTCAAGGGGCGCTGTCAAGCCCCTGCCACGCCCGGGTACCAGCCTCTCCGGCGTCCTAATGGCCGCGGATTCCAATGTGTGTGCCAATTTTCAAGAGTTTTTGAGCATGTTAAGGCCCCCAAAAAGCCCCGGAAGACGGAAAAAAAAAAAAATAAAAAAAAAATAAATAAATAATAAATATAGCTGCGAGCAGCGATGGCGGGCCCAAGCCCGGTGGCACCGCCACCCCGGTGGCTTCAGGGCAACTGTGCACAGCGGGCAATAGGCACTTAAAACGGTTAAACATCAAAGGACTATGTCAAATTCACTCCACATTTACTGCACTACAAGGTGCCGCTATAGAGCCCCTCCTCCCTGCCCATTTTCAAAGGATTACATGTGCCAAGTTTTAACATTATTCTGATGAATTTTGAAGCAAATCAGGTAAAAATAAGAGGGTGATCTCAATGTATGCTGAAAGTGACACATTTTCTGCTTCCAGTTGGTGGCGCTATGACTTTGAATCACAATAGTCAAATCCATGTGATCAGCCTTGTACAACGAAGACTAAGCCAAAGTTTCATCAAAATCAATTAATGTATGCAGAAGTTATAACACTTTGTTTCCCTTTTCTTGCCATAAATTCGTTGCCTCGCCACGGCCAAACCGTTTGAGATATCCAAAATCCGTTTGCAATTAAACAACTTCAATGTGTTAGCAACAAGTTAAAAAAAGCTTGGTGTAAATTGGATAAACCCTGTAGGAGTAGTAGTATAAAATTCATAGCCTGTTTTTCAAAAAATTAACAGTCAAACCAAAAGAGCTGACTTCCGGTTGGTCGGAGCTAATGAATGTAAATTAGAAAATTGTCCGGCTTGATGAGAATAATATGTGTACCGAGTTTGGTGACTGTAGGAAAAACTAACCCCCACTTTTGTCAAAAGGTGGCGCTACTGAGCCCCTCCACCACGCCCATTTCTATGGCTTTGTCCATGTCTACTGGTTGACAATATTGATGTGTGTGTCGAGTTTCATGCAATTTGAAGCATGTTAAGAGCCTCAAAAACACTCAAGAATATTATTACAGTTTGACCTGTTGCCATGGCAACAATATTTCAAATATCAAAAATCCTGTCATAGGTCTACATCTGCTGTGTATTGACATTACACTGATGAAGTTTGAAGCAAATCAGGTAAAAATAAGAGGGTGATCTCAAAGCATTTTAAAAGTGATACACTTCTTGCTGCCATTTGGTGGCGCTATAACTTTGACTCACAATAGTTACATCCATGTGATCAGACTACTACAACCAACACACTCCTGAAGTTTCATAAACATCAATCAATGTATGCAGAAGTTATAACACATTTCCTGTTTCCCTTTTCTCGCCATAAATTCGTTGCCTCGCCACGGCCAAACCGTTTGAGATATCCAAAATCCGTTTGCAATTAAACAACTTCAATGTGTTCGCAACAAGTTAAAAAAAGCTTGGTGTAAATTGGATAAACCCTGTAGGAGTAGTAGTATAAAATTCATAGCCTGTTTTTCAAAAAATTAACATTCAAACCAAAATAGCTGACTTCCTGTTGGTCGGAGCTAATGAATGTAAATTAGAAAATTGTCCGGCTTGATGAGAATAATATGTGTACCGAGTTTGGTGACTGTAGGAAAAACTAACCCCCACTTTTGTCAAAAGGTGGCGCTACTGAGCCCCTCCACCACGCCCATTTCTATGGCTTTGTCCATGTCTACTGGTTGACAATATTGATGTGTGTGTCGAGTTTCATGCAATTTGAAGCATGTTAAGAGCCTCAAAAACACTCAAGAATATTATTACAGTTTGACCTGTTGCCATGGCAACAATATTTCAAATATCAAAAATCCTGTCATAGGTCTACATCTGCTGTGTATTGACATTACACTGATGAAGTTTGAAGCAAATCAGGTAAAAATAAGAGGGTGATCTCAAAACATTTCAAAAAGTGATACACTTCCTGCTGCCAGTTGGTGGCGCTATAACTTTGACTCACAATAGTCACATCCATGTGATCAGACTCCTATAACGAACACACTCGTGAAGTTTCATAAAGATCAATATATGTATTAAGACGTTATAACACATTTCCTGTTTCCTTTTTCTCGCCATAAATTCGTTGCCTCGCCACGGCCAAACCGTTCGAGATATCAAAAATCCCCTGGCAATTTTTAATCATCAGTGTCTTGACTTCATGCTGACCGAGTTTGGTGGCGATCGGATTAATCGTCTAGGAGGAGTATATCAAATTCCAGAGCATGCGTTTTTCAAACAACCCTTAATAGCTGACTTCCTGTTGGCGTGGCGATTAACTTAGAGCGCGAAAGTTGTTCGGCCCGATGAGGTCTATATGTGTACCGAGTTTCATACTAATACGTGCAAGCATGTTTAATATATGGACCAAATTTTCAGACTTTTTTCAAGGGGGCGCTGTCGAGCCCCTGCCACGCCCGGGTACCAGCCTCTCCGGCGTCCTAATGGCCGCGGATTCCAATGTGTGTGCCAATTTTCAAGAGTTTTTGAGCATGTTAAGGCCCCCAAAAAGCCCCGGAAGACGGAAAAAAAAAAATAATAATAATAAATATAGCTGCGAGCAGCGATGGCGGGCCCAAGCCCGGTGGCACCGCCACCCCGGTGGCTTCAGGGCAACTGTGCACAGCGGGCAATAGGCACTTAAAACGGTTAAACATCAAAGGACTATGTCAAATTCACTCCACATTTACTGCACTACAAGGTGCCGTTATAGAGCCCCTCCTCCCTGCCCATTTTTCAAAGGATTACATGTGCCAAGTTTTAACATTATTCTGATGAATTTTGAAGCAAATCAGGTAAAAATAAGAGGGTGATCTCAATGTATGCTGAAAGTGACACATTTTCTGCTTCCAGTTGGTGGCGCTATGACTTTGAATCACAATAGTCAAATCCATGTGATCAGCCTTGTACAACGAAGACTAAGCCAAAGTTTCATCAAAATCAATTAATGTATGCAGAAGTTATAACACTTTGTTTCCCTTTTCTTGCCATAAATTCGTTGCCTCGCCACGGCCAAACCGTTTGAGATATCCAAAATCCGTTTGCAATTAAACAACTTCAATGTGTTAGCAACAAGTTAAAAAAAGCTTGGTGTAAATTGGATAAACCCTGTAGGAGTAGTAGTATAAAATTCATAGCCTGTTTTTTCAAAAAATTAACATTCAAACCAAAATAGCTGACTTCCTGTTGGTCGGAGCTAATGAATGTAAATTAGAAAATTGTCCGGCTTGATGAGAATAATATGTGTACCGAGTTTGGTGACTGTAGGAAAAACTAACCCCCACTTTTGTCAAAAGGTGGCGCTACTGAGCCCCTCCACCACGCCCATTTCTATGGCTTTGTCCATGTCTACTGGTTGACAATATTGATGTGTGTGTCGAGTTTCATGCAATTTGAAGCATGTTAAGAGCCTCAAAAACACTCAAGAATATTATTACAGTTTGACCTGTTGCCATGGCAACAATATTTCAAATATCAAAAATCCTGTCATAGGTCTACATCTGCTGTGTATTGACATTACACTGATGAAGTTTGAAGCAAATCAGGTAAAAATAAGAGGGTGATCTCAAAGCATTTTAAAAGTGATACACTTCTTGCTGCCATTTGGTGGCGCTATAACTTTGACTCACAATAGTTACATCCATGTGATCAGACTACTACAACCAACACACTCCTGAAGTTTCATAAACATCAATCAATGTATGCAGAAGTTATAACACATTTCCTGTTTCCCTTTTCTCGCCATAAATTCGTTGCCTCGCCACGGCCAAACCGTTTGAGATATCCAAAATCCGTTTGCAATTAAACAACTTCAATGTGTTCGCAACAAGTTAAAAAAGCTTGGTGTAAATTGGATAAACCCTGTAGGAGTAGTAGTATAAAATTCATAGCCTGTTTTTTCAAAAAATTAACATTCAAACCAAAATAGCTGACTTCCTGTTGGTCGGAGCTAATGAATGTAAATTAGAAAATTGTCCGGCTTGATGAGAATAATATGTGTACCGAGTTTGGTGACTGTAGGAAAAACTAACCCCCACTTTTGTCAAAAGGTGGCGCTACTGAGCCCCTCCACCACGCCCATTTCTATGGCTTTGTCCATGTCTACTGGTTGACAATATTGATGTGTGTGTCGAGTTTCATGCAATTTGAAGCATGTTAAGAGCCTCAAAAACACTCAAGAATATTATTACAGTTTGACCTGTTGCCATGGCAACAATATTTCAAATATCAAAAATCCTGTCATAGGTCTACATCTGCTGTGTATTGACATTACACTGATGAAGTTTGAAGCAAATCAGGTAAAAATAAGAGGGTGATCTCAAAACATTTCAAAAAGTGATACACTTCCTGCTGCCAGTTGGTGGCGCTATAACTTTGACTCACAATAGTCACATCCATGTGATCAGACTCCTATAACGAACACACTCGTGAAGTTTCATAAAGATCAATATATGTATTAAGACGTTATAACACATTTCCTGTTTCCTTTTTCTCGCCATAAATTCGTTGCCTCGCCACGGCCAAACCGTTCGAGATATCAAAAATCCCCTGGCAATTTTTAATCATCAGTGTCTTGACTTCATGCTGACCGAGTTTGGTGGCGATCGGATTAATCGTCTAGGAGGAGTATATCAAATTCCAGAGCATGCGTTTTTCAAACAACCCTTAATAGCTGACTTCCTGTTGGCGTGGCGATTAACTTAGAGCGCGAAAGTTGTTCGGCCCGATGAGGTCTATATGTGTACCGAGTTTCATACTAATACGTGCAAGCATGTTTAATATATGGACCAAATTTTCAGACTTTTTTCAAGGGGCGCTGTCGAGCCCCCCTGCCACGCCCGGGTACCAGCCTCTCCGGCGTCCTAATGGCCGCGGATTCCAATGTGTGTGCCAATTTTCAAGAGTTTTTGAGCATGTTAAGGCCCCCAAAAAGCCCCGGAAGACGGAAAAAAAAAAAAAAAAATAATAAATATAGCTGCGAGCAGCGATGGCGGGCCCAAGCCCGGTGGCACCGCCACCCCGGTGGCTTCAGGGCAACTGTGCACAGCGGGCAATAGGCACTTAAAACGGTTAAACATCAAAGGACTATGTCAAATTCACTCCACATTTACTGCACTACAAGGTGCCGTTATAGAGCCCCTCCTCCCTGCCCATTTTCAAAGGATTACATGTGCCAAGTTTTAACATTATTCTGATGAATTTTGAAGCAAATCAGGTAAAAATAAGAGGGTGATCTCAATGTATGCTGAAAGTGACACATTTTCTGCTTCCAGTTGGTGGCGCTATGACTTTGAATCACAATAGTCAAATCCATGTGATCAGCCTTGTACAACGAAGACTAAGCCAAAGTTTCATCAAAATCAATTAATGTATGCAGAAGTTATAACACTTTGTTTCCCTTTTCTTGCCATAAATTCGTTGCCTCGCCACGGCCAAACCGTTTGAGATATCCAAAATCCGTTTGCAATTAAACAACTTCAATGTGTTAGCAACAAGTTAAAAAAGCTTGGTGTAAATTGGATAAACCCTGTAGGAGTAGTAGTATAAAATTCATAGCCTGTTTTTTCAAAAAATTAACATTCAAACCAAAATAGCTGACTTCCTGTTGGTCGGAGCTAATGAATGTAAATTAGAAAATTGTCCGGCTTGATGAGAATAATATGTGTACCGAGTTTGGTGACTGTAGGAAAAACTAACCCCCACTTTTGTCAAAAGGTGGCGCTACTGAGCCCCTCCACCACGCCCATTTCTATGGCTTTGTCCATGTCTACTGGTTGACAATATTGATGTGTGTGTCGAGTTTCATGCAATTTGAAGCATGTTAAGAGCCTCAAAAACACTCAAGAATATTATTACAGTTTGACCTGTTGCCATGGCAACAATATTTCAAATATCAAAAATCCTGTCATAGGTCTACATCTGCTGTGTATTGACATTACACTGATGAAGTTTGAAGCAAATCAGGTAAAAATAAGAGGGTGATCTCAAAACATTTCAAAAAGTGATACACTTCCTGCTGCCAGTTGGTGGCGCTATAACTTTGACTCACAATAGTCACATCCATGTGATCAGACTCCTATAACGAACACACTCGTGAAGTTTCATAAAGATCAATATATGTATTAAGACGTTATAACACATTTCCTGTTTCCTTTTTCTCGCCATAAATTCGTTGCCTCGCCACGGCCAAACCGTTCGAGATATCAAAAATCCCCTGGCAATTTTTAATCATCAGTGTCTTGACTTCATGCTGACCGAGTTTGGTGGCGATCGGATTAATCGTCTAGGAGGAGTATATCAAATTCCAGAGCATGCGTTTTTCAAACAACCCTTAATAGCTGACTTCCTGTTGGCGTGGCGATTAACTTAGAGCGCGAAAGTTGTTCGGCCCGATGAGGTCTATATGTGTACCGAGTTTCATACTAATACGTGCAAGCATGTTTAATATATGGACCAAATTTTCAGACTTTTTTCAAGGGGGCGCTGTCGAGCCCCTGCCACGCCCGGGTACCAGCCTCTCCGGCGTCCTAATGGCCGCGGATTCCAATGTGTGTGCCAATTTTCAAGAGTTTTTGAGCATGTTAAGGCCCCCAAAAAGCCCCGGAAGACGGAAAAAAAAAATAAATAAATAAAAAAAAAAAATAATCCTTAGAAGAACAAGAGAGGGCCCCTCGTGTGAAATTTTCGCTTGGGCCCTAATAAATATAGCTGCGAGCAGCGATGGCGGGCCCAAGCCCGGTGGCACCGCCACCCCGGTGGCTTCAGGGCAACTGTGCACAGCGGGCAATAGGCACTTAAAACGGTTAAACATCAAAGGACTATGTCAAATTCACTCCACATTTACTGCACTACAAGGTGCCGCTATAGACCCCTTCCTCCCTGCCCATTTTCAAAGGATTACATGTGCCAAGTTTTAACATTATTCTGATGAATTTTGAAGCAAATCAGGTAAAAATAAGAGGGTGATCTCAATGTATGCTGAAAGTGACACATTTTCTGCTTCCAGTTGGTGGCGCTATGACTTTGAATCACAATAGTCAAATCCATGTGATCAGCCTTGTACAACGAAGACTAAGCCAAAGTTTCATCAAAATCAATTAATGTATGCAGAAGTTATAACACTTTGTTTCCCTTTTCTTGCCATAAATTCGTTGCCTCGCCACGGCCAAACCGTTTGAGATATCCAAAATCCGTTTGCAATTAAACAACTTCAATGTGTTAGCAACAAGTTAAAAAAAGCTTGGTGTAAATTGGATAAACCCTGTAGGAGTAGTAGTATAAAATTCATAGCCTGTTTTTTCAAAAAATTAACATTCAAACCAAAATAGCTGACTTCCTGTTGGTCGGAGCTAATGAATGTAAATTAGAAAATTGTCCGGCTTGATGAGAATAATATGTGTACCGAGTTTGGTGACTGTAGGAAAAACTAACCCCCACTTTTGTCAAAAGGTGGCGCTACTGAGCCCCTCCACCACGCCCATTTCTATGGCTTTGTCCATGTCTACTGGTTGACAATATTGATGTGTGTGTCGAGTTTCATGCAATTTGAAGCATGTTAAGAGCCTCAAAAACACTCAAGAATATTATTACAGTTTGACCTGTTGCCATGGCAACAATATTTCAAATATCAAAAATCCTGTCATAGGTCTACATCTGCTGTGTATTGACATTACACTGATGAAGTTTGAAGCAAATCAGGTAAAAATAAGAGGGTGATCTCAAAGCATTTTAAAAGTGATACACTTCTTGCTGCCATTTGGTGGCGCTATAACTTTGACTCACAATAGTTACATCCATGTGATCAGACTACTACAACCAACACACTCCTGAAGTTTCATAAACATCAATCAATGTATGCAGAAGTTATAACACATTTCCTGTTTCCCTTTTCTCGCCATAAATTCGTTGCCTCGCCACGGCCAAACCGTTTGAGATATCCAAAATCCGTTTGCAATTAAACAACTTCAATGTGTTCGCAACAAGTTAAAAAAAGCTTGGTGTAAATTGGATAAACCCTGTAGGAGTAGTAGTATAAAATTCATAGCCTGTTTTTCAAAAAATTAACATTCAAACCAAAATAGCTGACTTCCTGTTGGTCGGAGCTAATGAATGTAAATTAGAAAATTGTCCGGCTTGATGAGAATAATATGTGTACCGAGTTTGGTGACTGTAGGAAAAACTAACCCCCACTTTTGTCAAAAGGTGGCGCTACTGAGCCCCTCCACCACGCCCATTTCTATGGCTTTGTCCATGTCTACTGGTTGACAATATTGATGTGTGTGTCGAGTTTCATGCAATTTGAAGCATGTTAAGAGCCTCAAAAACACTCAAGAATATTATTACAGTTTGACCTGTTGCCATGGCAACAATATTTCAAATATCAAAAATCCTGTCATAGGTCTACATCTGCTGTGTATTGACATTACACTGATGAAGTTTGAAGCAAATCAGGTAAAAATAAGAGGGTGATCTCAAAACATTTCAAAAAGTGATACACTTCCTGCTGCCAGTTGGTGGCGCTATAACTTTGACTCACAATAGTCACATCCATGTGATCAGACTCCTATAACGAACACACTCGTGAAGTTTCATAAAGATCAATATATGTATTAAGACGTTATAACACATTTCCTGTTTCCTTTTTCTCGCCATAAATTCGTTGCCTCGCCACGGCCAAACCGTTCGAGATATCAAAAATCCCCTGGCAATTTTTAATCATCAGTGTCTTGACTTCATGCTGACCGAGTTTGGTGGCGATCGGATTAATCGTCTAGGAGGAGTATATCAAATTCCAGAGCATGCGTTTTTCAAACAACCCTTAATAGCTGACTTCCTGTTGGCGTGGCGATTAACTTAGAGCGCGAAAGTTGTTCGGCCCGATGAGGTCTATATGTGTACCGAGTTTCATACTAATACGTGCAAGCATGTTTAATATATGGACCAAATTTTCAGACTTTTTTCAAGGGGCGCTGTCGAGCCCCCTGCCACGCCCGGGTACCAGCCTCTCCGGCGTCCTAATGGCCGCGGATTCCAATGTGTGTGCCAATTTTCAAGAGTTTTTGAGCATGTTAAGGCCCCCAAAAAGCCCCGGAAGACGGAAAAAAAAAAAAAAAAAAAAAAAAAAATAATAATAATAAATATAGCTGCGAGCAGCGATGGCGGGCCCAAGCCCGGTGGCACCGCCACCCCGGTGGCTTCAGGGCAACTGTGCACAGCGGGCAATAGGCACTTAAAACGGTTAAACATCAAAGGACTATGTCAAATTCACTCCACATTTACTGCACTACAAGGTGCCGTTATAGAGCCCCTCCTCCCTGCCCATTTTCAAAGGATTACATGTGCCAAGTTTTAACATTATTCTGATGAATTTTGAAGCAAATCAGGTAAAAATAAGAGGGTGATCTCAATGTATGCTGAAAGTGACACATTTTCTGCTTCCAGTTGGTGGCGCTATGACTTTGAATCACAATAGTCAAATCCATGTGATCAGCCTTGTACAACGAAGACTAAGCCAAAGTTTCATCAAAATCAATTAATGTATGCAGAAGTTATAACACTTTGTTTCCCTTTTCTTGCCATAAATTCGTTGCCTCGCCACGGCCAAACCGTTTGAGATATCCAAAATCCGTTTGCAATTAAACAACTTCAATGTGTTAGCAACAAGTTAAAAAAAGCTTGGTGTAAATTGGATAAACCCTGTAGGAGTAGTAGTATAAAATTCATAGCCTGTTTTTTCAAAAAATTAACATTCAAACCAAAATAGCTGACTTCCTGTTGGTCGGAGCTAATGAATGTAAATTAGAAAATTGTCCGGCTTGATGAGAATAATATGTGTACCGAGTTTGGTGACTGTAGGAAAAACTAACCCCCACTTTTGTCAAAAGGTGGCGCTACTGAGCCCCTCCACCACGCCCATTTCTATGGCTTTGTCCATGTCTACTGGTTGACAATATTGATGTGTGTGTCGAGTTTCATGCAATTTGAAGCATGTTAAGAGCCTCAAAAACACTCAAGAATATTATTACAGTTTGACCTGTTGCCATGGCAACAATATTTCAAATATCAAAAATCCTGTCATAGGTCTACATCTGCTGTGTATTGACATTACACTGATGAAGTTTGAAGCAAATCAGGTAAAAATAAGAGGGTGATCTCAAAGCATTTTAAAAGTGATACACTTCTTGCTGCCATTTGGTGGCGCTATAACTTTGACTCACAATAGTTACATCCATGTGATCAGACTACTACAACCAACACACTCCTGAAGTTTCATAAACATCAATCAATGTATGCAGAAGTTATAACACATTTCCTGTTTCCCTTTTCTCGCCATAAATTCGTTGCCTCGCCACGGCCAAACCGTTTGAGATATCCAAAATCCGTTTGCAATTAAACAACTTCAATGTGTTCGCAACAAGTTAAAAAAAGCTTGGTGTAAATTGGATAAACCCTGTAGGAGTAGTAGTATAAAATTCATAGCCTGTTTTTCAAAAAATTAACATTCAAACCAAAATAGCTGACTTCCTGTTGGTCGGAGCTAATGAATGTAAATTAGAAAATTGTCCGGCTTGATGAGAATAATATGTGTACCGAGTTTGGTGACTGTAGGAAAAACTAACCCCCACTTTTGTCAAAAGGTGGCGCTACTGAGCCCCTCCACCACGCCCATTTCTATGGCTTTGTCCATGTCTACTGGTTGACAATATTGATGTGTGTGTCGAGTTTCATGCAATTTGAAGCATGTTAAGAGCCTCAAAAACACTCAAGAATATTATTACAGTTTGACCTGTTGCCATGGCAACAATATTTCAAATATCAAAAATCCTGTCATAGGTCTACATCTGCTGTGTATTGACATTACACTGATGAAGTTTGAAGCAAATCAGGTAAAAATAAGAGGGTGATCTCAAAACATTTCAAAAAGTGATACACTTCCTGCTGCCAGTTGGTGGCGCTATAACTTTGACTCACAATAGTCACATCCATGTGATCAGACTCCTATAACGAACACACTCGTGAAGTTTCATAAAGATCAATATATGTATTAAGACGTTATAACACATTTCCTGTTTCCTTTTTCTCGCCATAAATTCGTTGCCTCGCCACGGCCAAACCGTTCGAGATATCAAAAATCCCCTGGCAATTTTTAATCATCAGTGTCTTGACTTCATGCTGACCGAGTTTGGTGGCGATCGGATTAATCGTCTAGGAGGAGTATATCAAATTCCAGAGCATGCGTTTTTCAAACAACCCTTAATAGCTGACTTCCTGTTGGCGTGGCGATTAACTTAGAGCGCGAAAGTTGTTCGGCCCGATGAGGTCTATATGTGTACCGAGTTTCATACTAATACGTGCAAGCATGTTTAATATATGGACCAAATTTTCAGACTTTTTTCAAGGGGGCGCTGTCGAGCCCCTGCCACGCCCGGGTACCAGCCTCTCCGGCGTCCTAATGGCCGCGGATTCCAATGTGTGTGCCAATTTTCAAGAGTTTTTGAGCATGTTAAGGCCCCCAAAAAGCCCCGGAAGACGAAAAAAAAAAAAAAAAAAAAAAAATAATAATAAATATAGCTGCGAGCAGCGATGGCGGGCCCAAGCCCGGTGGCACCGCCACCCCGGTGGCTTCAGGGCAACTGTGCACAGCGGGCAATAGGCACTTAAAACGGTTAAACATCAAAGGACTATGTCAAATTCACTCCACATTTACTGCACTACAAGGTGCCGTTATAGAGCCCCTCCTCCCTGCCCATTTTCAAAGGATTACATGTGCCAAGTTTTAACATTATTCTGATGAATTTTGAAGCAAATCAGGTAAAAATAAGAGGGTGATCTCAATGTATGCTGAAAGTGACACATTTTCTGCTTCCAGTTGGTGGCGCTATGACTTTGAATCACAATAGTCAAATCCATGTGATCAGCCTTGTACAACGAAGACTAAGCCAAAGTTTCATCAAAATCAATTAATGTATGCAGAAGTTATAACACTTTGTTTCCCTTTTCTTGCCATAAATTCGTTGCCTCGCCACGGCCAAACCGTTTGAGATATCCAAAATCCGTTTGCAATTAAACAACTTCAATGTGTTAGCAACAAGTTAAAAAAAGCTTGGTGTAAATTGGATAAACCCTGTAGGAGTAGTAGTATAAAATTCATAGCCTGTTTTTTCAAAAAATTAACATTCAAACCAAAATAGCTGACTTCCTGTTGGTCGGAGCTAATGAATGTAAATTAGAAAATTGTCCGGCTTGATGAGAATAATATGTGTACCGAGTTTGGTGACTGTAGGAAAAACTAACCCCCACTTTTGTCAAAAGGTGGCGCTACTGAGCCCCTCCACCACGCCCATTTCTATGGCTTTGTCCATGTCTACTGGTTGACAATATTGATGTGTGTGTCGAGTTTCATGCAATTTGAAGCATGTTAAGAGCCTCAAAAACACTCAAGAATATTATTACAGTTTGACCTGTTGCCATGGCAACAATATTTCAAATATCAAAAATCCTGTCATAGGTCTACATCTGCTGTGTATTGACATTACACTGATGAAGTTTGAAGCAAATCAGGTAAAAATAAGAGGGTGATCTCAAAGCATTTTAAAAGTGATACACTTCTTGCTGCCATTTGGTGGCGCTATAACTTTGACTCACAATAGTTACATCCATGTGATCAGACTACTACAACCAACACACTCCTGAAGTTTCATAAACATCAATCAATGTATGCAGAAGTTATAACACATTTCCTGTTTCCCTTTTCTCGCCATAAATTCGTTGCCTCGCCACGGCCAAACCGTTTGAGATATCCAAAATCCGTTTGCAATTAAACAACTTCAATGTGTTCGCAACAAGTTAAAAAAAGCTTGGTGTAAATTGGATAAACCCTGTAGGAGTAGTAGTATAAAATTCATAGCCTGTTTTTCAAAAAATTAACATTCAAACCAAAATAGCTGACTTCCTGTTGGTCGGAGCTAATGAATGTAAATTAGAAAATTGTCCGGCTTGATGAGAATAATATGTGTACCGAGTTTGGTGACTGTAGGAAAAACTAACCCCCACTTTTGTCAAAAGGTGGCGCTACTGAGCCCCTCCACCACGCCCATTTCTATGGCTTTGTCCATGTCTACTGGTTGACAATATTGATGTGTGTGTCGAGTTTCATGCAATTTGAAGCATGTTAAGAGCCTCAAAAACACTCAAGAATATTATTACAGTTTGACCTGTTGCCATGGCAACAATATTTCAAATATCAAAAATCCTGTCATAGGTCTACATCTGCTGTGTATTGACATTACACTGATGAAGTTTGAAGCAAATCAGGTAAAAATAAGAGGGTGATCTCAAAACATTTCAAAAAGTGATACACTTCCTGCTGCCAGTTGGTGGCGCTATAACTTTGACTCACAATAGTCACATCCATGTGATCAGACTCCTATAACGAACACACTCGTGAAGTTTCATAAAGATCAATATATGTATTAAGACGTTATAACACATTTCCTGTTTCCTTTTTCTCGCCATAAATTCGTTGCCTCGCCACGGCCAAACCGTTCGAGATATCAAAAATCCCCTGGCAATTTTTAATCATCAGTGTCTTGACTTCATGCTGACCGAGTTTGGTGGCGATCGGATTAATCGTCTAGGAGGAGTATATCAAATTCCAGAGCATGCGTTTTTCAAACAACCCTTAATAGCTGACTTCCTGTTGGCGTGGCGATTAACTTAGAGCGCGAAAGTTGTTCGGCCCGATGAGGTCTATATGTGTACCGAGTTTCATACTAATACGTGCAAGCATGTTTAATATATGGACCAAATTTTCAGACTTTTTTCAAGGGGGCGCTGTCGAGCCCCCTGCCACGCCCGGGTACCAGCCTCTCCGGCGTCCTAATGGCCGCGGATTCCAATGTGTGTGCCAATTTTCAAGAGTTTTTGAGCATGTTAAGGCCCCCAAAAAGCCCCGGAAGACGGAAAAAAAAAAAAAAAAAAAAAAAAAAAAAAATATAATATAGCTGCGAGCAGCGATGGCGGGCCCAAGCCCGGTGGCACCGCCACCCCGGTGGCTTCAGGGCAACTGTGCACAGCGGGCAATAGGCACTTAAAACGGTTAAACATCAAAGGACTATGTCAAATTCACTCCACATTTACTGCACTACAAGGTGCCGTTATAGAGCCCCTCCTCCCTGCCCATTTTCAAAGGATTACATGTGCCAAGTTTTAACATTATTCTGATGAATTTTGAAGCAAATCAGGTAAAAATAAGAGGGTGATCTCAATGTATGCTGAAAGTGACACATTTTCTGCTTCCAGTTGGTGGCGCTATGACTTTGAATCACAATAGTCAAATCCATGTGATCAGCCTTGTACAACGAAGACTAAGCCAAAGTTTCATCAAAATCAATTAATGTATGCAGAAGTTATAACACTTTGTTTCCCTTTTCTTGCCATAAATTCGTTGCCTCGCCACGGCCAAACCGTTTGAGATATCCAAAATCCGTTTGCAATTAAACAACTTCAATGTGTTAGCAACAAGTTAAAAAAAGCTTGGTGTAAATTGGATAAACCCTGTAGGAGTAGTAGTATAAAATTCATAGCCTGTTTTTTCAAAAAATTAACATTCAAACCAAAATAGCTGACTTCCTGTTGGTCGGAGCTAATGAATGTAAATTAGAAAATTGTCCGGCTTGATGAGAATAATATGTGTACCGAGTTTGGTGACTGTAGGAAAAACTAACCCCCACTTTTGTCAAAAGGTGGCGCTACTGAGCCCCTCCACCACGCCCATTTCTATGGCTTTGTCCATGTCTACTGGTTGACAATATTGATGTGTGTGTCGAGTTTCATGCAATTTGAAGCATGTTAAGAGCCTCAAAAACACTCAAGAATATTATTACAGTTTGACCTGTTGCCATGGCAACAATATTTCAAATATCAAAAATCCTGTCATAGGTCTACATCTGCTGTGTATTGACATTACACTGATGAAGTTTGAAGCAAATCAGGTAAAAATAAGAGGGTGATCTCAAAGCATTTTAAAAGTGATACACTTCTTGCTGCCATTTGGTGGCGCTATAACTTTGACTCACAATAGTTACATCCATGTGATCAGACTACTACAACCAACACACTCCTGAAGTTTCATAAACATCAATCAATGTATGCAGAAGTTATAACACATTTCCTGTTTCCCTTTTCTCGCCATAAATTCGTTGCCTCGCCACGGCCAAACCGTTTGAGATATCCAAAATCCGTTTGCAATTAAACAACTTCAATGTGTTCGCAACAAGTTAAAAAAAGCTTGGTGTAAATTGGATAAACCCTGTAGGAGTAGTAGTATAAAATTCATAGCCTGTTTTTCAAAAAATTAACATTCAAACCAAAATAGCTGACTTCCTGTTGGTCGGAGCTAATGAATGTAAATTAGAAAATTGTCCGGCTTGATGAGAATAATATGTGTACCGAGTTTGGTGACTGTAGGAAAAACTAACCCCCACTTTTGTCAAAAGGTGGCGCTACTGAGCCCCTCCACCACGCCCATTTCTATGGCTTTGTCCATGTCTACTGGTTGACAATATTGATGTGTGTGTCGAGTTTCATGCAATTTGAAGCATGTTAAGAGCCTCAAAAACACTCAAGAATATTATTACAGTTTGACCTGTTGCCATGGCAACAATATTTCAAATATCAAAAATCCTGTCATAGGTCTACATCTGCTGTGTATTGACATTACACTGATGAAGTTTGAAGCAAATCAGGTAAAAATAAGAGGGTGATCTCAAAACATTTCAAAAAGTGATACACTTCCTGCTGCCAGTTGGTGGCGCTATAACTTTGACTCACAATAGTCACATCCATGTGATCAGACTCCTATAACGAACACACTCGTGAAGTTTCATAAAGATCAATATATGTATTAAGACGTTATAACACATTTCCTGTTTCCTTTTTCTCGCCATAAATTCGTTGCCTCGCCACGGCCAAACCGTTCGAGATATCAAAAATCCCCTGGCAATTTTTAATCATCAGTGTCTTGACTTCATGCTGACCGAGTTTGGTGGCGATCGGATTAATCGTCTAGGAGGAGTATATCAAATTCCAGAGCATGCGTTTTTCAAACAACCCTTAATAGCTGACTTCCTGTTGGCGTGGCGATTAACTTAGAGCGCGAAAGTTGTTCGGCCCGATGAGGTCTATATGTGTACCGAGTTTCATACTAATACGTGCAAGCATGTTTAATATATGGACCAAATTTTCAGACTTTTTTCAAGGGGCGCTGTCGAGCCCCCTGCCACGCCCGGGTACCAGCCTCTCCGGCGTCCTAATGGCCGCGGATTCCAATGTGTGTGCCAATTTTCAAGAGTTTTTGAGCATGTTAAGGCCCCCAAAAAGCCCCGGAAGACGGAAAAAAAAAAAAAAAAAAAAAAAAAAAAAATAATAAATATAGCTGCGAGCAGCGATGGCGGGCCCAAGCCCGGTGGCACCGCCACCCCGGTGGCTTCAGGGCAACTGTGCACAGCGGGCAATAGGCACTTAAAACGGTTAAACATCAAAGGACTATGTCAAATTCACTCCACATTTACTGCACTACAAGGTGCCGCTATAGAGCCCCTCCTCCCTGCCCATTTTCAAAGGATTACATGTGCCAAGTTTTAACATTATTCTGATGAATTTTGAAGCAAATCAGGTAAAAATAAGAGGGTGATCTCAATGTATGCTGAAAGTGACACATTTTCTGCTTCCAGTTGGTGGCGCTATGACTTTGAATCACAATAGTCAAATCCATGTGATCAGCCTTGTACAACGAAGACTAAGCCAAAGTTTCATCAAAATCAATTAATGTATGCAGAAGTTATAACACTTTGTTTCCCTTTTCTTGCCATAAATTCGTTGCCTCGCCACGGCCAAACCGTTTGAGATATCCAAAATCCGTTTGCAATTAAACAACTTCAATGTGTTAGCAACAAGTTAAAAAAAGCTTGGTGTAAATTGGATAAACCCTGTAGGAGTAGTAGTATAAAATTCATAGCCTGTTTTTCAAAAAATTAACATTCAAACCAAAATAGCTGACTTCCTGTTGGTCGGAGCTAATGAATGTAAATTAGAAAATTGTCCGGCTTGATGAGAATAATATGTGTACCGAGTTTGGTGACTGTAGGAAAAACTAACCCCCACTTTTGTCAAAAGGTGGCGCTACTGAGCCCCTCCACCACGCCCATTTCTATGGCTTTGTCCATGTCTACTGGTTGACAATATTGATGTGTGTGTCGAGTTTCATGCAATTTGAAGCATGTTAAGAGCCTCAAAAACACTCAAGAATATTATTACAGTTTGACCTGTTGCCATGGCAACAATATTTCAAATATCAAAAATCCTGTCATAGGTCTACATCTGCTGTGTATTGACATTACACTGATGAAGTTTGAAGCAAATCAGGTAAAAATAAGAGGGTGATCTCAAAGCATTTTAAAAGTGATACACTTCTTGCTGCCATTTGGTGGCGCTATAACTTTGACTCACAATAGTTACATCCATGTGATCAGACTACTACAACCAACACACTCCTGAAGTTTCATAAACATCAATCAATGTATGCAGAAGTTATAACACATTTCCTGTTTCCCTTTTCTCGCCATAAATTCGTTGCCTCGCCACGGCCAAACCGTTTGAGATATCCAAAATCCGTTTGCAATTAAACAACTTCAATGTGTTCGCAACAAGTTAAAAAAGCTTGGTGTAAATTGGATAAACCCTGTAGGAGTAGTAGTATAAAATTCATAGCCTGTTTTTTCAAAAAATTAACATTCAAACCAAAATAGCTGACTTCCTGTTGGTCGGAGCTAATGAATGTAAATTAGAAAATTGTCCGGCTTGATGAGAATAATATGTGTACCGAGTTTGGTGACTGTAGGAAAAACTAACCCCCACTTTTGTCAAAAGGTGGCGCTACTGAGCCCCTCCACCACGCCCATTTCTATGGCTTTGTCCATGTCTACTGGTTGACAATATTGATGTGTGTGTCGAGTTTCATGCAATTTGAAGCATGTTAAGAGCCTCAAAAACACTCAAGAATATTATTACAGTTTGACCTGTTGCCATGGCAACAATATTTCAAATATCAAAAATCCTGTCATAGGTCTACATCTGCTGTGTATTGACATTACACTGATGAAGTTTGAAGCAAATCAGGTAAAAATAAGAGGGTGATCTCAAAACATTTCAAAAAGTGATACACTTCCTGCTGCCAGTTGGTGGCGCTATAACTTTGACTCACAATAGTCACATCCATGTGATCAGACTCCTATAACGAACACACTCGTGAAGTTTCATAAAGATCAATATATGTATTAAGACGTTATAACACATTTCCTGTTTCCTTTTTCTCGCCATAAATTCGTTGCCTCGCCACGGCCAAACCGTTCGAGATATCAAAAATCCCCTGGCAATTTTTAATCATCAGTGTCTTGACTTCATGCTGACCGAGTTTGGTGGCGATCGGATTAATCGTCTAGGAGGAGTATATCAAATTCCAGAGCATGCGTTTTTCAAACAACCCTTAATAGCTGACTTCCTGTTGGCGTGGCGATTAACTTAGAGCGCGAAAGTTGTTCGGCCCGATGAGGTCTATATGTGTACCGAGTTTCATACTAATACGTGCAAGCATGTTTAATATATGGACCAAATTTTCAGACTTTTTTCAAGGGGCGCTGTCGAGCCCCCCTGCCACGCCCGGGTACCAGCCTCTCCGGCGTCCTAATGGCCGCGGATTCCAATGTGTGTGCCAATTTTCAAGAGTTTTTGAGCATGTTAAGGCCCCCAAAAAGCCCCGGAAGACGGAAAAAAAAAAAAAAAAAAAAAAAAATAATAATAATCCTTAGAAGAACAAGAGGGCCCTGCGCGAATTTTCGCTTGGGCCCTAATAATCCTTAGAAGAACAAGAGGGCCCTGCGCGAATTTTCGCTTGGGCCCTAAATATAGCTGCGAGCAGCGATGGCGGGCCCAAGCCCGGTGGCACCGCCACCCCGGTGGCTTCAGGGCAACTGTGCACAGCGGGCAATAGGCACTTAAAACGGTTAAACATCAAAGGACTATGTCAAATTCACTCCACATTTACTGCACTACAAGGTGCCGTTATAGAGCCCCTCCTCCCTGCCCATTTTCAAAGGATTACATGTGCCAAGTTTTAACATTATTCTGATGAATTTTGAAGCAAATCAGGTAAAAATAAGAGGGTGATCTCAATGTATGCTGAAAGTGACACATTTTCTGCTTCCAGTTGGTGGCGCTATGACTTTGAATCACAATAGTCAAATCCATGTGATCAGCCTTGTACAACGAAGACTAAGCCAAAGTTTCATCAAAATCAATTAATGTATGCAGAAGTTATAACACTTTGTTTCCCTTTTCTTGCCATAAATTCGTTGCCTCGCCACGGCCAAACCGTTTGAGATATCCAAAATCCGTTTGCAATTAAACAACTTCAATGTGTTAGCAACAAGTTAAAAAAAGCTTGGTGTAAATTGGATAAACCCTGTAGGAGTAGTAGTATAAAATTCATAGCCTGTTTTTTCAAAAAATTAACATTCAAACCAAAATAGCTGACTTCCTGTTGGTCGGAGCTAATGAATGTAAATTAGAAAATTGTCCGGCTTGATGAGAATAATATGTGTACCGAGTTTGGTGACTGTAGGAAAAACTAACCCCCACTTTTGTCAAAAGGTGGCGCTACTGAGCCCCTCCACCACGCCCATTTCTATGGCTTTGTCCATGTCTACTGGTTGACAATATTGATGTGTGTGTCGAGTTTCATGCAATTTGAAGCATGTTAAGAGCCTCAAAAACACTCAAGAATATTATTACAGTTTGACCTGTTGCCATGGCAACAATATTTCAAATATCAAAAATCCTGTCATAGGTCTACATCTGCTGTGTATTGACATTACACTGATGAAGTTTGAAGCAAATCAGGTAAAAATAAGAGGGTGATCTCAAAGCATTTTAAAAGTGATACACTTCTTGCTGCCATTTGGTGGCGCTATAACTTTGACTCACAATAGTTACATCCATGTGATCAGACTACTACAACCAACACACTCCTGAAGTTTCATAAACATCAATCAATGTATGCAGAAGTTATAACACATTTCCTGTTTCCCTTTTCTCGCCATAAATTCGTTGCCTCGCCACGGCCAAACCGTTTGAGATATCCAAAATCCGTTTGCAATTAAACAACTTCAATGTGTTCGCAACAAGTTAAAAAAAGCTTGGTGTAAATTGGATAAACCCTGTAGGAGTAGTAGTATAAAATTCATAGCCTGTTTTTTCAAAAAATTAACATTCAAACCAAAATAGCTGACTTCCTGTTGGTCGGAGCTAATGAATGTAAATTAGAAAATTGTCCGGCTTGATGAGAATAATATGTGTACCGAGTTTGGTGACTGTAGGAAAAACTAACCCCCACTTTTGTCAAAAGGTGGCGCTACTGAGCCCCTCCACCACGCCCATTTCTATGGCTTTGTCCATGTCTACTGGTTGACAATATTGATGTGTGTGTCGAGTTTCATGCAATTTGAAGCATGTTAAGAGCCTCAAAAACACTCAAGAATATTATTACAGTTTGACCTGTTGCCATGGCAACAATATTTCAAATATCAAAAATCCTGTCATAGGTCTACATCTGCTGTGTATTGACATTACACTGATGAAGTTTGAAGCAAATCAGGTAAAAATAAGAGGGTGATCTCAAAACATTTCAAAAAGTGATACACTTCCTGCTGCCAGTTGGTGGCGCTATAACTTTGACTCACAATAGTCACATCCATGTGATCAGACTCCTATAACGAACACACTCGTGAAGTTTCATAAAGATCAATATATGTATTAAGACGTTATAACACATTTCCTGTTTCCTTTTTCTCGCCATAAATTCGTTGCCTCGCCACGGCCAAACCGTTCGAGATATCAAAAATCCCCTGGCAATTTTTAATCATCAGTGTCTTGACTTCATGCTGACCGAGTTTGGTGGCGATCGGATTAATCGTCTAGGAGGAGTATATCAAATTCCAGAGCATGCGTTTTTCAAACAACCCTTAATAGCTGACTTCCTGTTGGCGTGGCGATTAACTTAGAGCGCGAAAGTTGTTCGGCCCGATGAGGTCTATATGTGTACCGAGTTTCATACTAATACGTGCAAGCATGTTTAATATATGGACCAAATTTTCAGACTTTTTTCAAGGGGGCGCTGTCGAGCCCCCCTGCCACGCCCGGGTACCAGCCTCTCCGGCGTCCTAATGGCCGCGGATTCCAATGTGTGTGCCAATTTTCAAGAGTTTTTGAGCATGTTAAGGCCCCCAAAAAGCCCCGGAAGACGGAAAAAAAAAAAAATAATAATAAATATAGCTGCGAGCAGCGATGGCGGGCCCAAGCCCGGTGGCACCGCCACCCCGGTGGCTTCAGGGCAACTGTGCACAGCGGGCAATAGGCACTTAAAACGGTTAAACATCAAAGGACTATGTCAAATTCACTCCACATTTACTGCACTACAAGGTGCCGTTATAGAGCCCCTCCTCCCTGCCCATTTTCAAAGGATTACATGTGCCAAGTTTTAACATTATTCTGATGAATTTTGAAGCAAATCAGGTAAAAATAAGAGGGTGATCTCAATGTATGCTGAAAGTGACACATTTTCTGCTTCCAGTTGGTGGCGCTATGACTTTGAATCACAATAGTCAAATCCATGTGATCAGCCTTGTACAACGAAGACTAAGCCAAAGTTTCATCAAAATCAATTAATGTATGCAGAAGTTATAACACTTTGTTTCCCTTTTCTTGCCATAAATTCGTTGCCTCGCCACGGCCAAACCGTTTGAGATATCCAAAATCCGTTTGCAATTAAACAACTTCAATGTGTTAGCAACAAGTTAAAAAAAGCTTGGTGTAAATTGGATAAACCCTGTAGGAGTAGTAGTATAAAATTCATAGCCTGTTTTTTCAAAATATTAACATTCAAACCAAAATAGCTGACTTCCTGTTGGTCGGAGCTAATGAATGTAAATTAGAAAATTGTCCGGCTTGATGAGAATAATATGTGTACCGAGTTTGGTGACTGTAGGAAAAACTAACCCCCACTTTTGTCAAAAGGTGGCGCTACTGAGCCCCTCCACCACGCCCATTTCTATGGCTTTGTCCATGTCTACTGGTTGACAATATTGATGTGTGTGTCGAGTTTCATGCAATTTGAAGCATGTTAAGAGCCTCAAAAACACTCAAGAATATTATTACAGTTTGACCTGTTGCCATGGCAACAATATTTCAAATATCAAAAATCCTGTCATAGGTCTACATCTGCTGTGTATTGACATTACACTGATGAAGTTTGAAGCAAATCAGGTAAAAATAAGAGGGTGATCTCAAAGCATTTTAAAAGTGATACACTTCTTGCTGCCATTTGGTGGCGCTATAACTTTGACTCACAATAGTTACATCCATGTGATCAGACTACTACAACCAACACACTCCTGAAGTTTCATAAACATCAATCAATGTATGCAGAAGTTATAACACATTTCCTGTTTCCCTTTTCTCGCCATAAATTCGTTGCCTCGCCACGGCCAAACCGTTTGAGATATCCAAAATCCGTTTGCAATTAAACAACTTCAATGTGTTCGCAACAAGTTAAAAAAAGCTTGGTGTAAATTGGATAAACCCTGTAGGAGTAGTAGTATAAAATTCATAGCCTGTTTTTTCAAAAAATTAACATTCAAACCAAAATAGCTGACTTCCTGTTGGTCGGAGCTAATGAATGTAAATTAGAAAATTGTCCGGCTTGATGAGAATAATATGTGTACCGAGTTTGGTGACTGTAGGAAAAACTAACCCCCACTTTTGTCAAAAGGTGGCGCTACTGAGCCCCTCCACCACGCCCATTTCTATGGCTTTGTCCATGTCTACTGGTTGACAATATTGATGTGTGTGTCGAGTTTCATGCAATTTGAAGCATGTTAAGAGCCTCAAAAACACTCAAGAATATTATTACAGTTTGACCTGTTGCCATGGCAACAATATTTCAAATATCAAAAATCCTGTCATAGGTCTACATCTGCTGTGTATTGACATTACACTGATGAAGTTTGAAGCAAATCAGGTAAAAATAAGAGGGTGATCTCAAAACATTTCAAAAAGTGATACACTTCCTGCTGCCAGTTGGTGGCGCTATAACTTTGACTCACAATAGTCACATCCATGTGATCAGACTCCTATAACGAACACACTCGTGAAGTTTCATAAAGATCAATATATGTATTAAGACGTTATAACACATTTCCTGTTTCCTTTTTCTCGCCATAAATTCGTTGCCTCGCCACGGCCAAACCGTTCGAGATATCAAAAATCCCCTGGCAATTTTTAATCATCAGTGTCTTGACTTCATGCTGACCGAGTTTGGTGGCGATCGGATTAATCGTCTAGGAGGAGTATATCAAATTCCAGAGCATGCGTTTTTCAAACAACCCTTAATAGCTGACTTCCTGTTGGCGTGGCGATTAACTTAGAGCGCGAAAGTTGTTCGGCCCGATGAGGTCTATATGTGTACCGAGTTTCATACTAATACGTGCAAGCATGTTTAATATATGGACCAAATTTTCAGACTTTTTTCAAGGGGGCGCTGTCGAGCCCCCCTGCCACGCCCGGGTACCAGCCTCTCCGGCGTCCTAATGGCCGCGGATTCCAATGTGTGTGCCAATTTTCAAGAGTTTTTGAGCATGTTAAGGCCCCCAAAAAGCCCCGGAAGACGGAAAAAAAAAAAAAAAAAAAATAATAATAATAAATATAGCTGCGAGCAGCGATGGCGGGCCCAAGCCCGGTGGCACCGCCACCCCGGTGGCTTCAGGGCAACTGTGCACAGCGGGCAATAGGCACTTAAAACGGTTAAACATCAAAGGACTATGTCAAATTCACTCCACATTTACTGCACTACAAGGTGCCGTTATAGAGCCCCTCCTCCCTGCCCATTTTCAAAGGATTACATGTGCCAAGTTTTAACATTATTCTGATGAATTTTGAAGCAAATCAGGTAAAAATAAGAGGGTGATCTCAATGTATGCTGAAAGTGACACATTTTCTGCTTCCAGTTGGTGGCGCTATGACTTTGAATCACAATAGTCAAATCCATGTGATCAGCCTTGTACAACGAAGACTAAGCCAAAGTTTCATCAAAATCAATTAATGTATGCAGAAGTTATAACACTTTGTTTCCCTTTTCTTGCCATAAATTCGTTGCCTCGCCACGGCCAAACCGTTTGAGATATCCAAAATCCGTTTGCAATTAAACAACTTCAATGTGTTAGCAACAAGTTAAAAAAAGCTTGGTGTAAATTGGATAAACCCTGTAGGAGTAGTAGTATAAAATTCATAGCCTGTTTTTTCAAAAAATTAACATTCAAACCAAAATAGCTGACTTCCTGTTGGTCGGAGCTAATGAATGTAAATTAGAAAATTGTCCGGCTTGATGAGAATAATATGTGTACCGAGTTTGGTGACTGTAGGAAAAACTAACCCCCACTTTTGTCAAAAGGTGGCGCTACTGAGCCCCTCCACCACGCCCATTTCTATGGCTTTGTCCATGTCTACTGGTTGACAATATTGATGTGTGTGTCGAGTTTCATGCAATTTGAAGCATGTTAAGAGCCTCAAAAACACTCAAGAATATTATTACAGTTTGACCTGTTGCCATGGCAACAATATTTCAAATATCAAAAATCCTGTCATAGGTCTACATCTGCTGTGTATTGACATTACACTGATGAAGTTTGAAGCAAATCAGGTAAAAATAAGAGGGTGATCTCAAAGCATTTTAAAAGTGATACACTTCTTGCTGCCATTTGGTGGCGCTATAACTTTGACTCACAATAGTTACATCCATGTGATCAGACTACTACAACCAACACACTCCTGAAGTTTCATAAACATCAATCAATGTATGCAGAAGTTATAACACATTTCCTGTTTCCCTTTTCTCGCCATAAATTTGTTGCCTCGCCACGGCCAAACCGTTTGAGATATCCAAAATCCGTTTGCAATTAAACAACTTCAATGTGTTCGCAACAAGTTAAAAAAAGCTTGGTGTAAATTGGATAAACCCTGTAGGAGTAGTAGTATAAAATTCATAGCCTGTTTTTTCAAAAAATTAACATTCAAACCAAAATAGCTGACTTCCTGTTGGTCGGAGCTAATGAATGTAAATTAGAAAATTGTCCGGCTTGATGAGAATAATATGTGTACCGAGTTTGGTGACTGTAGGAAAAACTAACCCCCACTTTTGTCAAAAGGTGGCGCTACTGAGCCCCTCCACCACGCCCATTTCTATGGCTTTGTCCATGTCTACTGGTTGACAATATTGATGTGTGTGTCGAGTTTCATGCAATTTGAAGCATGTTAAGAGCCTCAAAAACACTCAAGAATATTATTACAGTTTGACCTGTTGCCATGGCAACAATATTTTAAATATCAAAAATCCTGTCATAGGTCTACATCTGCTGTGTATTGACATTACACTGATGAAGTTTGAAGCAAATCAGGTAAAAATAAGAGGGTGATCTCAAAACATTTCAAAAAGTGATACACTTCCTGCTGCCAGTTGGTGGCGCTATAACTTTGACTCACAATAGTCACATCCATGTGATCAGACTCCTATAACGAACACACTCGTGAAGTTTCATAAAGATCAATATATGTATTAAGACGTTATAACACATTTCCTGTTTCCTTTTTCTCGCCATAAATTTGTTGCCTCGCCACGGCCAAACCGTTCGAGATATCAAAAATCCCCTGGCAATTTTTAATCATCAGTGTCTTGACTTCATGCTGACCGAGTTTGGTGGCGATCGGATTAATCGTCTAGGAGGAGTATATCAAATTCCAGAGCATGCGTTTTTCAAACAACCCTTAATAGCTGACTTCCTGTTGGCGTGGCGATTAACTTAGAGCGCGAAAGTTGTTCGGCCCGATGAGGTATATATGTGTACCGAGTTTCATACTAATACGTGCAAGCATGTTTAATATATGGACCAAATTTTCAGACTTTTTTCAAGGGGGCGCTGTCGAGCCCCCCTGCCACGCCCGGGTACCAGCCTCTCCGGCGTCCTAATGGCCGCGGATTCCAATGTGTGTGCCAATTTTCAAGAGTTTTTGAGCATGTTAAGGCCCCCAAAAAGCCCCGGAAGACGAAAAAAAAAAAAAAAAAAAATAATAATAATAAATATAGCTGCGAGCAGCGATGGCGGGCCCAAGCCCGGTGGCACCGCCACCCCGGTGGCTTCAGGGCAACTGTGCACAGCGGGCAATAGGCACTTAAAACGGTTAAACATCAAAGGACTATGTCAAATTCACTCCACATTTACTGCACTACAAGGTGCCGTTATAGAGCCCCTCCTCCCTGCCCATTTTCAAAGGATTACATGTGCCAAGTTTTAACATTATTCTGATGAATTTTGAAGCAAATCAGGTAAAAATAAGAGGGTGATCTCAATGTATGCTGAAAGTGACACATTTTCTGCTTCCAGTTGGTGGCGCTATGACTTTGAATCACAATAGTCAAATCCATGTGATCAGCCTTGTACAACGAAGACTAAGCCAAAGTTTCATCAAAATCAATTAATGTATGCAGAAGTTATAACACTTTGTTTCCCTTTTCTTGCCATAAATTCGTTGCCTCGCCACGGCCAAACCGTTTGAGATATCCAAAATCCGTTTGCAATTAAACAACTTCAATGTGTTAGCAACAAGTTAAAAAAAGCTTGGTGTAAATTGGATAAACCCTGTAGGAGTAGTAGTATAAAATTCATAGCCTGTTTTTTAAAAAAATTAACATTCAAACCAAAATAGCTGACTTCCTGTTGGTCGGAGCTAATGAATGTAAATTAGAAAATTGTCCGGCTTGATGAGAATAATATGTGTACCGAGTTTGGTGACTGTAGGAAAAACTAACCCCCACTTTTGTCAAAAGGTGGCGCTACTGAGCCCCTCCACCACGCCCATTTCTATGGCTTTGTCCATGTCTACTGGTTGACAATATTGATGTGTGTGTCGAGTTTCATGCAATTTGAAGCATGTTAAGAGCCTCAAAAACACTCAAGAATATTATTACAGTTTGACCTGTTGCCATGGCAACAATATTTCAAATATCAAAAATCCTGTCATAGGTCTACATCTGCTGTGTATTGACATTACACTGATGAAGTTTGAAGCAAATCAGGTAAAAATAAGAGGGTGATCTCAAAACATTTCAAAAAGTGATACACTTCCTGCTGCCAGTTGGTGGCGCTATAACTTTGACTCACAATAGTCACATCCATGTGATCAGACTCCTATAACGAACACACTCGTGAAGTTTCATAAAGATCAATATATGTATTAAGACGTTATAACACATTTCCTGTTTCCTTTTTCTCGCCATAAATTCGTTGCCTCGCCACGGCCAAACCGTTCGAGATATCAAAAATCCCCTGGCAATTTTTAATCATCAGTGTCTTGACTTCATGCTGACAGAGTTTGGTGGCGATCGGATTAATCGTCTAGGAGGAGTATATCAAATTCCAGAGCATGCGTTTTTCAAACAACCCTTAATAGCTGACTTCCTGTTGGCGTGGCGATTAACTTAGAGCGCGAAAGTTGTTCGGCCCGATGAGGTCTATATGTGTACCGAGTTTCATACTAATACGTGCAAGCATGTTTAATATATGGACCAAATTTTCAGACTTTTTTCAAGGGGGCGCTGTCGAGCCCCCCTGCCACGCCCGGGTACCAGCCTCTCCGGCGTCCTAATGGCCGCGGATTCCAATGTGTTTGCCAATTTTCAAGAGTTTTTGAGCATGTTAAGGCCCCCAAAAAGCCCTGGAAGACGGAAAAAAAAATAAAAAAAATAAATAAATAAATAAAAAAAAAATAATAATAATCCTTAGAAGAACAAGAGGGCCCTGCGCGAATTTTCGCTTGGGCCCTAATAATAATCCTTAGAAGAACAAGAGGGCCCTGCGCGAATTTTCGCTTGGGCCCTAATAATCCTTAGAAGAACAAGAGGGCCCTGCGCGAATTTTCGCTTGGGCCCTAATAATCCTTAGAAGAACAAGAGGGCCCTGCGCGCTTAATTCGCTTGGGCCCTAAATATAGCTGCGAGCAGCGATGGCGGGCCCAAGCCCGGTGGCACCGCCACCCCGGTGGCTTCAGGGCAACTGTGCACAGCGGGCAATAGGCACTTAAAACGGTTAAACATCAAAGGACTATGTCAAATTCACTCCACATTTACTGCACTACAAGGTGCCGCTATAGAGCCCCTCCTCCCTGCCCATTTTCAAAGGATTACATGTGCCAAGTTTTAACATTATTCTGATGAATTTTGAAGCAAATCAGGTAAAAATAAGAGGGTGATCTCAATGTATGCTGAAAGTGACACATTTTCTGCTTCCAGTTGGTGGCGCTATGACTTTGAATCACAATACTCAAATCCATGTGATCAGCCTTGTACAACGAAGACTAAGCCAAAGTTTCATCAAAATCAATTAATGTATGCAGAAGTTATAACACTTTGTTTCCCTTTTCTTGCCATAAATTCGTTGCCTCGCCACGGCCAAACCGTTTGAGATATCCAAAATCCGTTTGCAATTAAACAACTTCAATGTGTTAGCAACAAGTTAAAAAAAGCTTGGTGTAAATTGGATAAACCCTGTAGGAGTAGTAGTATAAAATTCATAGCCTGTTTTTTCAAAATATTAACATTCAAACCAAAATAGCTGACTTCCTGTTGGTCGGAGCTAATGAATGTAAATTAGAAAATTGTCCGGCTTGATGAGAATAATATGTGTACCGAGTTTGGTGACTGTAGGAAAAACTAACCCCCACTTTTGTCAAAAGGTGGCGCTACTGAGCCCCTCCACCACGCCCATTTCTATGGCTTTGTCCATGTCTACTGGTTGACAATATTGATGTGTGTGTCGAGTTTCATGCAATTTGAAGCATGTTAAGAGCCTCAAAAACACTCAAGAATATTATTACAGTTTGACCTGTTGCCATGGCAACAATATTTCAAATATCAAAAATCCTGTCATAGGTCTACATCTGCTGTGTATTGACATTACACTGATGAAGTTTGAAGCAAATCAGGTAAAAATAAGAGGGTGATCTCAAAGCATTTTAAAAGTGATACACTTCTTGCTGCCATTTGGTGGCGCTATAACTTTGACTCACAATAGTTACATCCATGTGATCAGACTACTACAACCAACACACTCCTGAAGTTTCATAAACATCAATCAATGTATGCAGAAGTTATAACACATTTCCTGTTTCCCTTTTCTCGCCATAAATTCGTTGCCTCGCCACGGCCAAACCGTTTGAGATATCCAAAATCCGTTTGCAATTAAACAACTTCAATGTGTTCGCAACAAGTTAAAAAAAGCTTGGTGTAAATTGGATAAACCCTGTAGGAGTAGTAGTATAAAATTCATAGCCTGTTTTTTCAAAAAATTAACATTCAAACCAAAATAGCTGACTTCCTGTTGGTCGGAGCTAATGAATGTAAATTAGAAAATTGTCCGGCTTGATGAGAATAATATGTGTACCGAGTTTGGTGACTGTAGGAAAAACTAACCCCCACTTTTGTCAAAAGGTGGCGCTACTGAGCCCCTCCACCACGCCCATTTCTATGGCTTTGTCCATGTCTACTGGTTGACAATATTGATGTGTGTGTCGAGTTTCATGCAATTTGAAGCATGTTAAGAGCCTCAAAAACACTCAAGAATATTATTACAGTTTGACCTGTTGCCATGGCAACAATATTTCAAATATCAAAAATCCTGTCATAGGTCTACATCTGCTGTGTATTGACATTACACTGATGAAGTTTGAAGCAAATCAGGTAAAAATAAGAGGGTGATCTCAAAACATTTCAAAAAGTGATACACTTCCTGCTGCCAGTTGGTGGCGCTATAACTTTGACTCACAATAGTCACATCCATGTGATCAGACTCCTATAACGAACACACTCGTGAAGTTTCATAAAGATCAATATATGTATTAAGACGTTATAACACATTTCCTGTTTCCTTTTTCTCGCCATAAATTCGTTGCCTCGCCACGGCCAAACCGTTCGAGATATCAAAAATCCCCTGGCAATTTTTAATCATCAGTGTCTTGACTTCATGCTGACCGAGTTTGGTGGCGATCGGATTAATCGTCTAGGAGGAGTATATCAAATTCCAGAGCATGCGTTTTTCAAACAACCCTTAATAGCTGACTTCCTGTTGGCGTGGCGATTAACTTAGAGCGCGAAAGTTGTTCGGCCCGATGAGGTCTATATGTGTACCGAGTTTCATACTAATACGTGCAAGCATGTTTAATATATGGACCAAATTTTCAGACTTTTTTCAAGGGGGCGCTGTCGAGCCCCCCTGCCACGCCCGGGTACCAGCCTCTCCGGCGTCCTAATGGCCGCGGATTCCAATGTGTGTGCCAATTTTCAAGAGTTTTTGAGCATGTTAAGGCCCCCAAAAAGCCCCGGAAGACGGAAAAAAAAAAAAAAAAAAATAATAATAATAATAAATATAGCTGCGAGCAGCGATGGCGGGCCCAAGCCCGGTGGCACCGCCACCCCGGTGGCTTCAGGGCAACTGTGCACAGCGGGCAATAGGCACTTAAAACGGTTAAACATCAAAGGACTATGTCAAATTCACTCCACATTTACTGCACTACAAGGTGCCGTTATAGAGCCCCTCCTCCCTGCCCATTTTCAAAGGATTACATGTGCCAAGTTTTAACATTATTCTGATGAATTTTGAAGCAAATCAGGTAAAAATAAGAGGGTGATCTCAATGTATGCTGAAAGTGACACATTTTCTGCTTCCAGTTGGTGGCGCTATGACTTTGAATCACAATAGTCAAATCCATGTGATCAGCCTTGTACAACGAAGACTAAGCCAAAGTTTCATCAAAATCAATTAATGTATGCAGAAGTTATAACACTTTGTTTCCCTTTTCTTGCCATAAATTCGTTGCCTCGCCACGGCCAAACCGTTTGAGATATCCAAAATCCGTTTGCAATTAAACAACTTCAATGTGTTAGCAACAAGTTAAAAAAAGCTTGGTGTAAATTGGATAAACCCTGTAGGAGTAGTAGTATAAAATTCATAGCCTGTTTTTTCAAAAAATTAACATTCAAACCAAAATAGCTGACTTCCTGTTGGTCGGAGCTAATGAATGTAAATTAGAAAATTGTCCGGCTTGATGAGAATAATATGTGTACCGAGTTTGGTGACTGTAGGAAAAACTAACCCCCACTTTTGTCAAAAGGTGGCGCTATTGAGCCCCTCCACCACGCCCATTTCTATGGCTTTGTCCATGTCTACTGGTTGACAATATTGATGTGTGTGTCGAGTTTCATGCAATTTGAAGCATGTTAAGAGCCTCAAAAACACTCAAGAATATTATTACAGTTTGACCTGTTGCCATGGCAACAATATTTCAAATATCAAAAATCCTGTCATAGGTCTACATCTGCTGTGTATTGACATTACACTGATGAAGTTTGAAGCAAATCAGGTAAAAATAAGAGGGTGATCTCAAAGCATTTTAAAAGTGATACACTTCTTGCTGCCATTTGGTGGCGCTATAACTTTGACTCACAATAGTTACATCCATGTGATCAGACTACTACAACCAACACACTCCTGAAGTTTCATAAACATCAATCAATGTATGCAGAAGTTATAACACATTTCCTGTTTCCCTTTTCTCGCCATAAATTTGTTGCCTCGCCACGGCCAAACCGTTTGAGATATCCAAAATCCGTTTGCAATTAAACAACTTCAATGTGTTCGCAACAAGTTAAAAAAAGCTTGGTGTAAATTGGATAAACCCTGTAGGAGTAGTAGTATAAAATTCATAGCCTGTTTTTTCAAAAAATTAACATTCAAACCAAAATAGCTGACTTCCTGTTGGTCGGAGCTAATGAATGTAAATTAGAAAATTGTCCGGCTTGATGAGAATAATATGTGTACCGAGTTTGGTGACTGTAGGAAAAACTAACCCCCACTTTTGTCAAAAGGTGGCGCTACTGAGCCCCTCCACCACGCCCATTTCTATGGCTTTGTCCATGTCTACTGGTTGACAATATTGATGTGTGTGTCGAGTTTCATGCAATTTGAAGCATGTTAAGAGCCTCAAAAACACTCAAGAATATTATTACAGTTTGACCTGTTGCCATGGCAACAATATTTTAAATATCAAAAATCCTGTCATAGGTCTACATCTGCTGTGTATTGACATTACACTGATGAAGTTTGAAGCAAATCAGGTAAAAATAAGAGGGTGATCTCAAAACATTTCAAAAAGTGATACACTTCCTGCTGCCAGTTGGTGGCGCTATAACTTTGACTCACAATAGTCACATCCATGTGATCAGACTCCTATAACGAACACACTCGTGAAGTTTCATAAAGATCAATATATGTATTAAGACGTTATAACACATTTCCTGTTTCCTTTTTCTCGCCATAAATTTGTTGCCTCGCCACGGCCAAACCGTTCGAGATATCAAAAATCCCCTGGCAATTTTTAATCATCAGTGTCTTGACTTCATGCTGACCGAGTTTGGTGGCGATCGGATTAATCGTCTAGGAGGAGTATATCAAATTCCAGAGCATGCGTTTTTCAAACAACCCTTAATAGCTGACTTCCTGTTGGCGTGGCGATTAACTTAGAGCGCGAAAGTTGTTCGGCCCGATGAGGTATATATGTGTACCGAGTTTCATACTAATACGTGCAAGCATGTTTAATATATGGACCAAATTTTCAGACTTTTTTCAAGGGGGCGCTGTCGAGCCCCCCTGCCACGCCCGGGTACCAGCCTCTCCGGCGTCCTAATGGCCGCGGATTCCAATGTGTGTGCCAATTTTCAAGAGTTTTTGAGCATGTTAAGGCCCCCAAAAAGCCCCGGAAGACGAAAAAAAAAAAAAAAAAAAAAAAAAAAAATAATAAATATAGCTGCGAGCAGCGATGGCGGGCCCAAGCCCGGTGGCACCGCCACCCCGGTGGCTTCAGGGCAACTGTGCACAGCGGGCAATAGGCACTTAAAACGGTTAAACATCAAAGGACTATGTCAAATTCACTCCACATTTACTGCACTACAAGGTGCCGTTATAGAGCCCCTCCTCCCTGCCCATTTTCAAAGGATTACATGTGCCAAGTTTTAACATTATTCTGATGAATTTTGAAGCAAATCAGGTAAAAATAAGAGGGTGATCTCAATGTATGCTGAAAGTGACACATTTTCTGCTTCCAGTTGGTGGCGCTATGACTTTGAATCACAATAGTCAAATCCATGTGATCAGCCTTGTACAACGAAGACTAAGCCAAAGTTTCATCAAAATCAATTAATGTATGCAGAAGTTATAACACTTTGTTTCCCTTTTCTTGCCATAAATTCGTTGCCTCGCCACGGCCAAACCGTTTGAGATATCCAAAATCCGTTTGCAATTAAACAACTTCAATGTGTTAGCAACAAGTTAAAAAAAGCTTGGTGTAAATTGGATAAACCCTGTAGGAGTAGTAGTATAAAATTCATAGCCTGTTTTTTCAAAAAATTAACATTCAAACCAAAATAGCTGACTTCCTGTTGGTCGGAGCTAATGAATGTAAATTAGAAAATTGTCCGGCTTGATGAGAATAATATGTGTACCGAGTTTGGTGACTGTAGGAAAAACTAACCCCCACTTTTGTCAAAAGGTGGCGCTACTGAGCCCCTCCACCACGCCCATTTCTATGGCTTTGTCCATGTCTACTGGTTGACAATATTGATGTGTGTGTCGAGTTTCATGCAATTTGAAGCATGTTAAGAGCCTCAAAAACACTCAAGAATATTATTACAGTTTGACCTGTTGCCATGGCAACAATATTTCAAATATCAAAAATCCTGTCATAGGTCTACATCTGCTGTGTATTGACATTACACTGATGAAGTTTGAAGCAAATCAGGTAAAAATAAGAGGGTGATCTCAAAACATTTCAAAAAGTGATACACTTCCTGCTGCCAGTTGGTGGCGCTATAACTTTGACTCACAATAGTCACATCCATGTGATCAGACTCCTATAACGAACACACTCGTGAAGTTTCATAAAGATCAATATATGTATTAAGACGTTATAACACATTTCCTGTTTCCTTTTTCTCGCCATAAATTCGTTGCCTCGCCACGGCCAAACCGTTCGAGATATCAAAAATCCCCTGGCAATTTTTAATCATCAGTGTCTTGACTTCATGCTGACAGAGTTTGGTGGCGATCGGATTAATCGTCTAGGAGGAGTATATCAAATTCCAGAGCATGCGTTTTTCAAACAACCCTTAATAGCTGACTTCCTGTTGGCGTGGCGATTAACTTAGAGCGCGAAAGTTGTTCGGCCCGATGAGGTCTATATGTGTACCGAGTTTCATACTAATACGTGCAAGCATGTTTAATATATGGACCAAATTTTCAGACTTTTTTCAAGGGGGCGCTGTCGAGCCCCCCTGCCACGCCCGGGTACCAGCCTCTCCGGCGTCCTAATGGCCGCGGATTCCAATGTGTTTGCCAATTTTCAAGAGTTTTTGAGCATGTTAAGGCCCCCAAAAAGCCCTGGAAGACGGAAAAAAAATAAAAATAAATAAATAAATAAATAAATAAAAAATAATAATAATCCTTAGAAGAACAAGAGGGCCCTGCGCGAATTTTCGCTTGGGCCCTAATAATAATCCTTAGAAGAACAAGAGGGCCCTGCGCGAATTTTCGCTTGGGCCCTAATAATCCTTAGAAGAACAAGAGGGCCCTGCGCGAATTTTCGCTTGGGCCCTAATAATCCTTAGAAGAACAAGAGGGCCCTGCGCGCTTAATTCGCTTGGGCCCTAAATATAGCTGCGAGCAGCGATGGCGGGCCCAAGCCCGGTGGCACCGCCACCCCGGTGGCTTCAGGGCAACTGTGCACAGCGGGCAATAGGCACTTAAAACGGTTAAACATCAAAGGACTATGTCAAATTCACTCCACATTTACTGCACTACAAGGTGCCGCTATAGAGCCCCTCCTCCCTGCCCATTTTCAAAGGATTACATGTGCCAAGTTTTAACATTATTCTGATGAATTTTGAAGCAAATCAGGTAAAAATAAGAGGGTGATCTCAATGTATGCTGAAAGTGACACATTTTCTGCTTCCAGTTGGTGGCGCTATGACTTTGAATCACAATACTCAAATCCATGTGATCAGCCTTGTACAACGAAGACTAAGCCAAAGTTTCATCAAAATCAATTAATGTATGCAGAAGTTATAACACTTTGTTTCCCTTTTCTTGCCATAAATTCGTTGCCTCGCCACGGCCAAACCGTTTGAGATATCCAAAATCCGTTTGCAATTAAACAACTTCAATGTGTTAGCAACAAGTTAAAAAAAGCTTGGTGTAAATTGGATAAACCCTGTAGGAGTAGTAGTATAAAATTCATAGCCTGTTTTTTCAAAATATTAACATTCAAACCAAAATAGCTGACTTCCTGTTGGTCGGAGCTAATGAATGTAAATTAGAAAATTGTCCGGCTTGATGAGAATAATATGTGTACCGAGTTTGGTGACTGTAGGAAAAACTAACCCCCCCACTTTTGTCAAAAGGTGGCGCTACTGAGCCCCTCCACCACGCCCATTTCTATGGCTTTGTCCATGTCTACTGGTTGACAATATTGATGTGTGTGTCGAGTTTCATGCAATTTGAAGCATGTTAAGAGCCTCAAAAACACTCAAGAATATTATTACAGTTTGACCTGTTGCCATGGCAACAATATTTCAAATATCAAAAATCCTGTCATAGGTCTACATCTGCTGTGTATTGACATTACACTGATGAAGTTTGAAGCAAATCAGGTAAAAATAAGAGGGTAATCTCAAAGCATTTTAAAAGTGATACACTTCTTGCTGCCATTTGGTGGCGCTATAACTTTGACTCACAATAGTTACATCCATGTGATCAGACTACTACAACCAACACACTCCTGAAGTTTCATAAACATCAATCAATGTATGCAGAAGTTATAACACATTTCCTGTTTCCCTTTTCTCGCCATAAATTCGTTGCCTCGCCACGGCCAAACCGTTTGAGATATCCAAAATCCGTTTGCAATTAAACAACTTCAATGTGTTCGCAACAAGTTAAAAAAAGCTTGGTGTAAATTGGATAAACCCTGTAGGAGTAGTAGTATAAAATTCATAGCCTGTTTTTTCAAAAAATTAACATTCAAACCAAAATAGCTGACTTCCTGTTGGTCGGAGCTAATGAATGTAAATTAGAAAATTGTCCGGCTTGATGAGAATAATATGTGTACCGAGTTTGGTGACTGTAGGAAAAACTAACCCCCACTTTTGTCAAAAGGTGGCGCTACTGAGCCCCTCCACCACGCCCATTTCTATGGCTTTGTCCATGTCTACTGGTTGACAATATTGATGTGTGTGTCGAGTTTCATGCAATTTGAAGCATGTTAAGAGCCTCAAAAACACTCAAGAATATTATTACAGTTTGACCTGTTGCCATGGCAACAATATTTCAAATATCAAAAATCCTGTCATAGGTCTACATCTGCTGTGTATTGACATTACACTGATGAAGTTTGAAGCAAATCAGGTAAAAATAAGAGGGTGATCTCAAAACATTTCAAAAAGTGATACACTTCCTGCTGCCAGTTGGTGGCGCTATAACTTTGACTCACAATAGTCACATCCATGTGATCAGACTCCTATAACGAACACACTCGTGAAGTTTCATAAAGATCAATATATGTATTAAGACGTTATAACACATTTCCTGTTTCCTTTTTCTCGCCATAAATTCGTTGCCTCGCCACGGCCAAACCGTTCGAGATATCAAAAATCCCCTGGCAATTTTTAATCATCAGTGTCTTGACTTCATGCTGACCGAGTTTGGTGGCGATCGGATTAATCGTCTAGGAGGAGTATATCAAATTCCAGAGCATGCGTTTTTCAAACAACCCTTAATAGCTGACTTCCTGTTGGCGTGGCGATTAACTTAGAGCGCGAAAGTTGTTCGGCCCGATGAGGTCTATATGTGTACCGAGTTTCATACTAATACGTGCAAGCATGTTTAATATATGGACCAAATTTTCAGACTTTTTTCAAGGGGGCGCTGTCGAGCCCCCCTGCCACGCCCGGGTACCAGCCTCTCCGGCGTCCTAATGGCCGCGGATTCCAATGTGTGTGCCAATTTTCAAGAGTTTTTGAGCATGTTAAGGCCCCCAAAAAGCCCCGGAAGACGGAAAAAAAAAAAAAAAAAAAAAAAAAAAAAATAATAATAAATATAGCTGCGAGCAGCGATGGCGGGCCCAAGCCCGGTGGCACCGCCACCCCGGTGGCTTCAGGGCAACTGTGCACAGCGGGCAATAGGCACTTAAAACGGTTAAACATCAAAGGACTATGTCAAATTCACTCCACATTTACTGCACTACAAGGTGCCGTTATAGAGCCCCTCCTCCCTGCCCATTTTCAAAGGATTACATGTGCCAAGTTTTAACATTATTCTGATGAATTTTGAAGCAAATCAGGTAAAAATAAGAGGGTGATCTCAATGTATGCTGAAAGTGACACATTTTCTGCTTCCAGTTGGTGGCGCTATGACTTTGAATCACAATAGTCAAATCCATGTGATCAGCCTTGTACAACGAAGACTAAGCCAAAGTTTCATCAAAATCAATTAATGTATGCAGAAGTTATAACACTTTGTTTCCCTTTTCTTGCCATAAATTCGTTGCCTCGCCACGGCCAAACCGTTTGAGATATCCAAAATCCGTTTGCAATTAAACAACTTCAATGTGTTAGCAACAAGTTAAAAAAAGCTTGGTGTAAATTGGATAAACCCTGTAGGAGTAGTAGTATAAAATTCATAGCCTGTTTTTTCAAAAAATTAACATTCAAACCAAAATAGCTGACTTCCTGTTGGTCGGAGCTAATGAATGTAAATTAGAAAATTGTCCGGCTTGATGAGAATAATATGTGTACCGAGTTTGGTGACTGTAGGAAAAACTAACCCCCACTTTTGTCAAAAGGTGGCGCTACTGAGCCCCTCCACCACGCCCATTTCTATGGCTTTGTCCATGTCTACTGGTTGACAATATTGATGTGTGTGTCGAGTTTCATGCAATTTGAAGCATGTTAAGAGCCTCAAAAACACTCAAGAATATTATTACAGTTTGACCTGTTGCCATGGCAACAATATTTCAAATATCAAAAATCCTGTCATAGGTCTACATCTGCTGTGTATTGACATTACACTGATGAAGTTTGAAGCAAATCAGGTAAAAATAAGAGGGTGATCTCAAAGCATTTTAAAAGTGATACACTTCTTGCTGCCATTTGGTGGCGCTATAACTTTGACTCACAATAGTTACATCCATGTGATCAGACTACTACAACCAACACACTCCTGAAGTTTCATAAACATCAATCAATGTATGCAGAAGTTATAACACATTTCCTGTTTCCCTTTTCTCGCCATAAATTCATTGCCTCGCCACGGCCAAACCGTTTGAGATATCCAAAATCCGTTTGCAATTAAACAACTTCAATGTGTTAGCAACAAGTTAAAAAAAGCTTGGTGTAAATTGGATAAACCCTGTAGGAGTAGTAGTATAAAATTCATAGCCTGTTTTTTCAAAAAATTAACATTCAAACCAAAATAGCTGACTTCCTGTTGGTCGGAGCTAATGAATGTAAATTAGAAAATTGTCCGGCTTGATGAGAATAATATGTGTACCGAGTTTGGTGACTGTAGGAAAAACTAACCCCCACTTTTGTCAAAAGGTGGCGCTACTGAGCCCCTCCACCACGCCCATTTCTATGGCTTTGTCCATGTCTACTGGTTGACAATATTGATGTGTGTGTCGAGTTTCATGCAATTTGAAGCATGTTAAGAGCCTCAAAAACACTCAAGAATATTATTACAGTTTGACCTGTTGCCATGGCAACAATATTTCAAATATCAAAAATCCTGTCATAGGTCTACATCTGCTGTGTATTGACATTACACTGATGAAGTTTGAAGCAAATCAGGTAAAAATAAGAGGGTGATCTCAAAACATTTCAAAAAGTGATACACTTCCTGCTGCCAGTTGGTGGCGCTATAACTTTGACTCACAATAGTCACATCCATGTGATCAGACTCCTATATCGAACACACTCGTGAAGTTTCATAAAGATCAATATATGTATTAAGACGTTATAACACATTTCCTGTTTCCTCTTTCTCGCCATAAATTCGTTGCCTCGCCACGGCCAAACCGTTCGAGATATCAAAAATCCCCTGGCAATTTTTAATCATCAGTGTCTTGACTTCATGCTGACCGAGTTTGGTGGCGATCGGATTAATCGTCTAGGAGGAGTATATCAAATTCCAGAGCATGCGTTTTTCAAACAACCCTTAATAGCTGACTTCCTGTTGGCGTGGCGATTAACTTAGAGCGCGAAAGTTGTTCGGCCCGATGAGGTCTATATGTGTACCGAGTTTCATACTAATACGTGCAAGCATGTTTAATATATGGACCAAATTTTCAGACTTTTTTCAAGGGGGCGCTGTCGAGCCCCCCTGCCACGCCCGGGTACCAGCCTCTCCGGCGTCCTAATGGCCGCGGATTCCAATGTGTGTGCCAATTTTCAAGAGTTTTTGAGCATGTTAAGGCCCCCAAAAAGCCCCGGAAGACGGAAAAAAAAAAAAAATAATAATAAATATAGCTGCGAGCAGCGATGGCGGGCCCAAGCCCGGTGGCACCGCCACCCCGGTGGCTTCAGGGCAACTGTGCACAGCGGGCAATAGGCACTTAAAATGGTTAAACATCAAAGGACTATGTCAAATTCACTCCACATTTACTGCACTACAAGGTGCCGTTATAGAGCCCCTCCTCCCTGCCCATTTTCAAAGGATTACATGTGCCAAGTTTTAACATTATTCTGATGAATTTTGAAGCAAATCAGGTAAAAATAAGAGGGTGATCTCAATGTATGCTGAAAGTGACACATTTTCTGCTTCCAGTTGGTGGCGCTATGACTTTGAATCACAATAGTTAAATCCATGTGATCAGCCTTGTACAACGAAGACTAAGCCAAAGTTTCATCAAAATCAATTAATGTATGCAGAAGTTATAACACTTTGTTTCCCTTTTCTTGCCATAAATTCGTTGCCTCGCCACGGCCAAACCGTTTGAGATATCCAAAATCCGTTTGCAATTAAACAACTTCAATGTGTTAGCAACAAGTTAAAAAAAGCTTGGTGTAAATTGGATAAACCCTGTAGGAGTAGTAGTATAAAATTCATAGCCTGTTTTTTCAAAAAATTAACATTCAAACCAAAATAGCTGACTTCCTGTTGGTCGGAGCTAATGAATGTAAATTAGAAAATTGTCCGGCTTGATGAGAATAATATGTGTACCGAGTTTGGTGACTGTAGGAAAAACTAACCCCCCCACTTTTGTCAAAAGGTGGCGCTACTGAGCCCCTCCACCACGCCCATTTCTATGGCTTTGTCCATGTCTACTGGTTGACAATATTGATGTGTGTGTCGAGTTTCATGCAATTTGAAGCATGTTAAGAGCCTCAAAAACACTCAAGAATATTATTACAGTTTGACCTGTTGCCATGGCAACAATATTTCAAATATCAAAAATCCTGTCATAGGTCTACATCTGCTGTGTATTGACATTACACTGATGAAGTTTGAAGCAAATCAGGTAAAAATAAGAGGGTGATCTCAAAGCATTTTAAAAGTGATACACTTCTTGCTGCCATTTGGTGGCGCTATAACTTTGACTCACAATAGTTACATCCATGTGATCAGACTACTACAACCAACACACTCCTGAAGTTTCATAAACATCAATCAATGTATGCAGAAGTTATAACACATTTCCTGTTTCCCTTTTCTCGCCATAAATTCATTGCCTCGCCACGGCCAAACCGTTTGAGATATCCAAAATCCGTTTGCAATTAAACAACTTCAATGTGTTAGCAACAAGTTAAAAAAAGCTTGGTGTAAATTGGATAAACCCTGTAGGAGTAGTAGTATAAAATTCATAGCCTGTTTTTTCAAAAAATTAACATTCAAACCAAAATAGCTGACTTCCTGTTGGTCGGAGCTAATGAATGTAAATTAGAAAATTGTCCGGCTTGATGAGAATAATATGTGTACCGAGTTTGGTGACTGTAGGAAAAACTAACCCCCCCACTTTTGTCAAAAGGTGGCGCTACTGAGCCCCTCCACCACGCCCATTTCTATGGCTTTGTCCATGTCTACTGGTTGACAATATTGATGTGTGTGTCGAGTTTCATGCAATTTGAAGCATGTTAAGAGCCTCAAAAACACTCAAGAATATTATTACAGTTTGACCTGTTGCCATGGCAACAATATTTCAAATATCAAAAATCCTGTCATAGGTCTACATCTGCTGTGTATTGACATTACACTGATGAAGTTTGAAGCAAATCAGGTAAAAATAAGAGGGTGATCTCAAAACATTTCAAAAAGTGATACACTTCCTGCTGCCAGTTGGTGGCGCTATAACTTTGACTCACAATAGTCACATCCATGTGATCAGACTCCTATATCGAACACACTCGTGAAGTTTCATAAAGATCAATATATGTATTAAGACGTTATAACACATTTCCTGTTTCCTCTTTCTCGCCATAAATTCGTTGCCTCGCCACGGCCAAACCGTTCGAGATATCAAAAATCCCCTGGCAATTTTTAATCATCAGTGTCTTGACTTCATGCTGACCGAGTTTGGTGGCGATCGGATTAATCGTCTAGGAGGAGTATATCAAATTCCAGAGCATGCGTTTTTCAAACAACCCTTAATAGCTGACTTCCTGTTGGCGTGGCGATTAACTTAGAGCGCGAAAGTTGTTCGGCCCGATGAGGTCTATATGTGTACCGAGTTTCATACTAATACGTGCAAGCATGTTTAATATATGGACCAAATTTTCAGACTTTTTTCAAGGGGGCGCTGTCGAGCCCCCCTGCCACGCCCGGGTACCAGCCTCTCCGGCGTCCTAATGGCCGCGGATTCCAATGTGTGTGCCAATTTTCAAGAGTTTTTGAGCATGTTAAGGCCCCCAAAAAGCCCCGGAAGACGGAAAAAAAAAAAAAAAAAAAAAAAAAAAAAAAATAATAATAATCCTTAGAAGAACAAGAGGGCCCTGCGCGCTTAATTCGCTTGGGCCCTAATAATAATCCTTAGAAGAACAAGAGGGCCCTGCGCGAATTTTCGCTTGGGCCCTAATAATCCTTAGAAGAACAAGAGGGCCCTGCGCGAATTTTCGCTTGGGCCCTAATAATCCTTAGAAGAACAAGAGGGCCCTGCGCGAATTTTCGCTTGGGCCCTAATAATCCTTAGAAGAACAAGAGGGCCCTGCGCGAATTTTCGCTTGGGCCCTAATAAAGGTGACTTGACTTGATTTAGGCCGGACCCAACATGAAGACGTGATGCTGAAGCAGAATGAATCTCTCACTGACTCTGAACTTTGTTTTGTGTGTGTGTGTGTGTGTGTGTGTGTGTGTGTGTGTGTGTGTGTGTGTGTGTGTACTGTATCATGCTTTTCATTTAGAGTTTTCTTCGACCTTTTAGTCATTTGCATGTAGACTGCTGTATGTTTGCAGTATGTAAGTACTGTATATACAGACATTCAACTATATAATATTGAATATAATACTGTACTTGCAGTATAGTATACTTTAAATTCACATTACTTGTGATTTCTATACATTTTATGTAATGGCAAAATGTGTTTACTGTTTTACTATATACTTTTTTTTCTGTACCCTCATGTTCTGGATGTTGCGTTTTCCATTTTTTACAGTTTTTTCCAATTGCTAACACACAATTTTTCAAACTAGTCTGGTTTTATCAAAACACTTAACACAATTCACAAAACCACACACCCAAACTGCAAAATACCTCATATATCCTGCAAAATGAAGCACTGCAACCGAAACTACACAGAGCATTATCAAAATCAAACTTTTGCATGAAATGGCACACACTTCATTCATATTACCAGATTTTTGCCTAACCACCTACACACTGTTGGGCATAATGAAAAGCACCCCCATCTTTAGTATGCTTTGCCATAATACTAAAATATGTATCAGATTGTTCACATGCACAGAAATATTTGCAGATACACACGCATGCTGTTGCAACATTTTAATTTTTTTTCCTTCACTACAGTAAACAAGTCAGTACAACATAAGCACAGCAGGTATATTTACATGGGACTGAACAAAAATATTCTTACAAAAAAAGTAAACTGAAAAAGAAAATTTCTGAAAAAACAAAAAAATATTACAGTAAAAAAAACAAACAAAAAAAAAAGGCAAGAAAAATAATTAGGCAGCATCTTGCCGCACAGCCGGGTCTGGCCACAACGCCTCGTCAACATCACAGGCAATATCTTCCCTTGCCAGACATCGAGGGAAGAAGCGCCTTGAGTGCCTTATCCATCCCTGAATTGCACCCACATCAATCTCATCACATGCCTCTTCCATGGCCTGCACAAGAGGCATGCGCACAAAGGGCTGCCGGTCGTATACCTTCCACCGCCATGCCGAAAAGAATTCTTCTATGGGGTTCAGAAATGGTGAGTATGGTGGGAGGTATTGCACGAGAAATGTTGGGTGGTCAGCAAACCAGTTTTGGACTGGGGCTGCACGATGAAAGCTCACGTTGTCCCATACTACAACGTACCGGTTTCTTTGATGGTCTGCATCATTCATACGCTCTGGTGGTATGAGAATGTTGTGAAGTCTGTCCAGAAATGTGAGAATATGGGCTGTGTTGTATGGTCCAAGTTTGGCATGACGGTGGAGGACACCATGCATATTGGAGATGGCAGCGCACATTGTGATGTTCCCACCACATTGGCCAGGAACATCTATAATGGCTCTGTGGCCAATGAGGTTTCTCCCTCTTCTTCTGGTCTTTGCTAGGTTGAACCCAGCCTCATCTATAAAGATGAACTCATGTGGGATTGCATGAGCATCCATTTCCAGTACTCCCTGAAAACAAAGAACAAAAATCACTCAATATGGTGTTATCCAGTACACTGGGAAACAATGTTGTGTGTAGTGTACTGCAGTCAATATAGTACTTACATCCACATATGCTCGTCTGAACTCTTTGTTTCTTTGAGAGTTTCTCTCAAACGGCACCTTATAAAGTTGTTTCATTCTGATTTGGTTTCGCTTGAGAATGCGAGCCAATGTGGACAGACTAACTCGTTGAATGTTGTTGAATAAGGTGTTGTCTTGGATGATGTGGCTTTGAATTTCTCGTAATCTGATTTCATTATTTTCCAAAACCAAGTTTACAATGGCAGCTTCCTGTACCCCGGTGAACATTTGGCCCCTTCCTCCACCATGGTGTCGTCTCTCAGTCCTTTAGAAAAAATAAAATAAAAATATATATAGGGCTTGGACAATGCAGCCTAAATATTTTCCCCCACAGTAGAGTACATTGTACAGGAAACTTGTACAGTTCATGAATGGCTGATGTCATACACTAAGTAAACAGGTGTCACCCAACTGATACACTATGACATGGGGTATACTACATGTGTACTACATGAAATTTTGGTTACATACCTGTTCTCCAGTCTAAAGGTCCGGATGACAGAGGCGACAGTAAAACGGCTCAAGTTTGGCTGCACTCTCTGTCCAGCCTCACGCATTGTCAACCCATGGTTGATGACATGATCTACGAAGGTTGCTCTGATTTCATTTGAAAGTGTTTGTCTTCTTTGGCCATGAACTCCTCTACCTGCTCTACCCCTACCTCTCACTCTTCCTCCCCCTCTTATTCTCAACCTCCCTCTTCCTCTTCCTCTTCCTCTTCCTCTCTCTGCAATGTCTTCCATTGTTGTTGTAAAAAAAAAGGTTCTCACCTGTGGTCTTTTCATAGTGCTTACATCCTGATTGAAGTGTTAACAATTAACCACTGAGGTGTTTGGCCAGGTGGCACATGTAATTGGCCAATTAGCTCATGTAGTGTCATTTTGAATGGCAGTGTTTTGAAATGGCAAACATGTGACTTTATGTCAGATTGTTGTGTCTTATGCAGAGAACTGTATTTAGTGAATTTAAAAAGTGCTATTTTGAAATGCAAAATGTGTGTAAAACAGAAAAGGTGTTTAGACTTTTGGAGACTTGAGAAGAAGTTTTGCTCTCTGTGTGTCAGTTTAAATAATTGTGCTGTGCATGTCATTTTAGTGTGTTAGCAATTGGAAAAAACTGTAATGTTTTGAGAAAATGAGTGGTTTCAAGAAATGTGTTTTAGCAATTGTGAAATACTGTAAAGTACTGTATGTACTGCAAGTACAGTATTATATTCAATATTATATAGTATTGAATGTCTGTATATACAGTACTTACATACTGCAAACATACAGCAGTCTAAATGCAAATGACTAAAAGGTCAAAGAAAACTCTAAATGAAAAGCATGATACAACACACACACACACACTCACAAACACCACTCTTCCGTTCCGATTAGAACATCAAACAGGTTCTCCCCACTCAGTGACGCACCCACTGAGAATCCTGTTGAAAGTGCCCTAGTAATTGGCGATTCTATTACACGGAACGTGAAAATAGAGACACCAGCCACCATAGTCACATGTTTGCCGGGGGCCAGAGCACCTGACATCAAAGCAAATTTAAAAGTGCTGGCTAATGCTAAACGTAAATATTCTAAAATCATTATCCACGTCAGCACAAATGATGTTCGACTTCGCCAGTCGGAGATCACTAAAATTAACATTAAAGAGGTGTGTGAACTCGCAAATTCAATGTCAGCAAAAGTAATTTGTTCTGGCCCTCTTCCTGTTCGTCGGATAGATGAGATAGTTAGCAGGTTATCATCACTCAATGGCTGGCTGTCTAAGTGGTGTGCGCAGAATAATATAGGTTTCATAGACAATTGGAAAAGCTTTTGGGGCAGACCTGATCTGTTGAAAAGAGATGGTATTCATCCCTCCCGGGATGGTGCTGCTCTTCTATCTAGAAATTTGGCAAATAGTCTTAGAGCTGAAACATGACAAACCAGGGCCCAGATCAGGACGCAGACAAACTGGCTAAACCGACCGTCTGCTAGCCGCCTCACGTCACAGAACTCAAATAATTCACAGCACATAGAAACTCTTTCACCTAGATATTATCACATAGAGACTGTGTCTGTACCTCGAACTAGTAAATACAAAAAACTTCCGAAACCTTTTAAGGGTAAAAATTTAATTGATGTTCAAAAAATGAAAATCACAGATAAATCAGATAAACAAATGATAAAGCTTGGGTTACTGAATATTAGATCTATTTCTTCAAAAGCACTTATTGTAAATGAAATTATCACAGACAATAAACTAGACTTGCTGTGTTTGACAGAAACCTGGCTAAAACCAGACGATTACATTACTTTAAATGAATCTAGTCCTCAAGGTTATGATTATCGACACAATCCTCGACAGAAAGGCAAAGGGGGAGGTGTTGCTGTAATTTATAGTAATATATTCAGAATCACTCAAAAGAATTTAAAATATAATTCTTTTGAAGTGATGGTGCTTTATGTAACATTATGTAAGTTGACATTTGTGCTGGCTACTGTATACAGGCCACCAGGGCACCATACTGACTTTATCAAAGAATTTGCTGATTTCCTATCAGAGTTAGTACTGGCTGCGGATAAAGTCCTTGTTGTTGGTGATTTTAATATCCATGTAGATAATAATAAAGACGCATTTGGATTGGCATTTACAGACATTTTAAACTCTATTGGAGTTAGACAACACGTGTCAGGACCCACTCATTGTCGTAATCATACCCTAGATCTAATACTGTCGCATGGAATTGATATTGATGCTGTTGAAATTCTACAGCAGAGCGATGATATATCAGATCATTATCTATTCTTGTGTATAATACAATTAGCCAAGGCTGCAAAACCACCACCCAGCCATAAATATTGTAGAACCATCACGTCTACCACTAAAGATTGCTTTATAAATAATCTCCCTGAGCAGTTTCATCGCCTTAGTATACCTGACAACTTAGAAGAACTTGATGCTGCAACAGAAACTATTGGCTCTCTCTTTTCCAGCACATTAGATGCAGTCGCTCCTTTACGTCTAAAGAAGATTAAGGAAACTAATCCAACGCCGTGGTATGATGAGCACACTCGGGCTCTAAAACGAGCTGTTAGAAAAGCTGAACGTAGTTGGAAGAAAACAAAACTAGAAGTTTTTCGCCTTTCGTGGAAAGAAAAAATTATTGAGTACAGAACGGCTATAAGAAATGCTAGATCTACTTATTTTTCAAATCTCTTAATAGAAAACGAACATAATCCTAGGTATTTATTTGACACAGTGGCTAAATTAACTAGAAACAGAGATTCAACTGCTGACGTTTCCATAGAGCACAGCAGTAATGACTTTATGAACTTCTTTACTTGCAAGATTGATAATATTAGAGAGACAATTAAAAACATGCAACCGTCTACAGTTTCGCTTCAGACAGTGCACTGTAGTGTCCCTGAGGTAAAACTAGAATCATTCGCCGCTATAGGAGAGGAAGAATTATCTAAACTTATCAAATCATCAAAATCAACAACATGTATGTTAGACCCAATGCCGACTAAACTACTGAAAGAAATGCTTCCAGAGGTCGTAGGTCCACTTCTTGATATAATTAATTCATCCTTAACACTAGGATACGTGCCAAAAACCTTTAAGCAGGCTATTATTAAACCTCTTATTAAAAAACCTCAACTAGATCCGAGAGATTTAGTAAATTACAGGCCAATCTCGAATCTACCTTTTCTGTCAAAGATACTAGAAAAGGCAGTTTCAACACAACTGTGTTCCTTTTTAGAAAAAAATGGAATCTGTGAGGATTTCCAGTCAGGATTTAGACCAAACCATAGTACTGAGACTGCTCTTGTTAGAGTTACAAACAATCTACTCTTATCATCCGATCGTGGCTGTATTTCTCTATTAGTGTTATTAGATCTCAGTGCTGCTTTTGACACTATCGATCACAATATTCTTCTAAAAAGACTTGAAAACTATATTGGCATTCGTGGAATTGTTTTGGCATGGTTCAAATCATACTTATCTGACCGTTATCAGTCTGTAGTAGTTAATGAAGAGATGTCGTATCGATCACAGGTTAAATATGGAGTACCACAAGGCTCAGTACTAGGACCGTTGCTTTTTGTACATGCTGCCCTTAGGAGAGATAATTAGAAAGCATGGTGTTAGTTTTCACTGCTACGCTGACGATACTCAGCTCTATATTTCCTCGCGCCCTGACGAAACCTACAAATTCGTGTAGCCCAGTGGTAAACTCGGGTATTATAGTGTAAGGGAAACTGGGTAGGTTATGATTGATCCCTCTTATTCTCAAAACCCAGTCACATGACTATTAAAATGTAAACGTTTATTTAATTTAAATAAATAATAAGTGACAACTGATTTTCAAATAAGTAAATACTAATTTATTTTACATGATTAAAGGGAGATTAATAATTTGTCATTTTATTTCATGACAGTGATTAAAACTAAAGGTTAAAGTTTATATTATATTGCTAAATAATATTATCAGAGGTTTTATGCAGCTATCCTTTTATTACTTTATCCTTCCTGTGTTTATGTGACTGCTTTTTATTGGTCATTTGAGTATTCACGCTGTATTGTCAGTAGTGTTTGGCTGCATGCACGTAAAAAAAAAAAACGGGGTACACGTGACTGGGTAGAGCGACGCGGATGAGGAAGTGCTGGAAGCGGGTTTTTTTCCTCGCTCGTTTTTTTTGTGCTCGCTCTCTCTCGCTGGACCCGTGGGGAGCACGGGACGCTCGCACGTTTAGAGAGAAGGAAAAATACGCTAAAAAGAGCCATTAAAGTCGACGAAACTGAGAGGGAGGTTCAGAGAAGGGGACCGTGGATGTTTGTGACTGTGAGAAACGAGAGACTGAGCGAGAAACGAGGCCGGCGACTCGTCTGACGGAGCGGACGCCGCGATCGGAGGTAGCCGAGCTAGCTAGCCACGGCGGGCGCATGCGAGGCGGAGTTGTTGGTTCATCGCACAGCACCTGAGTATCCGGACCAGTCTTTTCAACGCTCTCAATGTTTTGTAAGTGTCTGTTCAGTGCACTCAATGTTTTGTGAGACCAAAACAAGCCTGCAACGTTGTTTTTTTTTTCCCTTCTTCTTCGTTTGAATCGGTACCGTGAGTAAACTGGAACATGTAAGCATGTATGTGTGACTGGGCCCAACACTGCATTAGCTAACACTTGTTACAGGACACTTGACACGTTTTTGTAAAGTTCTCTGTGCATTCTCAATATTTAGGAAAGATATAAGGGATTTTATACCTTATTTTGGTATAAAACGTGTGATTTAAAGGGATTAAGGTTATTATTTAATTGTTTGGGATATCTTTTGGTTATTTATTTTTGTACATTTTGTCAGAATTAGGGACTTTTATATTGTGTTTTAGGGGAAGTTTTATATTTCATTTGCTAAATCCTTTTGATTCATTAAACCAGGGTTTTACCCATTTATTTTCTAAACTTAAAACCATCTCTGGGTCTCATTATTGTTAAATATTCCTGTCAAAAGGTTTTACAATTGAGTAGAAACTCATTAGGTGCACCTTCGTGGTATCCACCTGAACTACAACGAACCCAAGCACCCCCATTCTCACGTATGTAACATACAGAGTGGTTGTATGGGTGCTACATAAATAAAATGGAGGCACCGCTGGGATCAATTTAGTTCAAAAGTAGTTTTAAATCAGCTCTAACTTTAGTTGACCCAGAGATTTTAAATATTTTGTTTAAAAAGTAGTTTAGAAGCAAAAGCTGGCTAGCTGTTAACCCACATGTAAAACCATATTAAAGAGTATCTATTGAGAAAACTTTGAAACAGCAAAAGAGTTCTACTAAGCATTTTAAGCCACAAAAACGCAAATTAAGATTTATTGGGGTTAAAATACAACTAAAACTTACCAAATTTAGTTCTGATAAGTGATTCATGTAAGCGCACAACCCATGAGGATGGCTCAGTTGAAGAACTGGTGTGTTGGAGAAGGCATAGACCCGGTGAAAGCCTTGCTGGTTAAAGATGTACCTCCAGAAACTGAAGTTGGTTTCATTGAAGAAACGATGCAGACAATCAAAGTACTCGGGAGAGTCAAAGTGAGAGGAAGGATGTATGACCCACAGTCTCAAAGTTTAACTGTGCTATGTGAGTGCAGGGAGAAGGTGAATACGGCCACTATTCCTCTTGATGTTGTTCCTGAGGGGTCTGCTATGACATGGAGGATCTTTGGACCTTCTGAGCAGGAGGAAGAACCCCAAGCTCAGGCAGCCGGTGATGGCCAAGATGTGCCGCAACAAGATTCCAGTCTTTTTTCCCCACTGCAAGCCTCCACTCCTGAAGCTATCATTCGAGCAGTTGGTGATATCCTGCAAATGACCAGTAAGCCCACACATGGTGACAATAGCCTTTACAGAAGACTGCGCACATTCTCAGGGGTCATGCCCATACCCCTGGGAGAAGAACAGTTGGAAAACTGGGTTGAACAAGCCAGACTTATGATTGAAGAATGTGATCGTCCTGAAAGAGAAAAGAAAATGAGAATAATGGAAAGTGTAAAGGGTCCTGCACTTGAGATCCTCCAAGCTGTCCGTTTCAACAACCCATCTGCAACCTCTAGGGACTACATTGACATTCTTGAGACCACCTTTGGCAACACTGAGAGTGGTGAAGAACTTTACTTTGCTTTCAGAATGATGTGTCAACACCCCAACGAGAAACTCTCTGAGTTCCTGAGACGACTTGAGAGAGTTCTGAATAAAGTTGTTCAAAAGGGTGGACTCCAGCAGCAGACAAAGCACGTCTTGATCAACTCATTAAAGGGGCCATCAGATCTGATCTTATGATATTAAATCTTGGATTGAGAGACCGCAGAGACAGTCCTCCCACTTTTCTTGAGCTGCTGAATGAGATACGCCTGGAGGAGGAGCAGGAAGCTTCACGTCGCAGACTCCATCCATCCAAAGCCGTCTACGCCAAAAGTGCTGCTGTGACCCCTGACACAGAGTTAAAAGAGTTGAAAGCCGAAATACACCAACTCAGAGCACAAGTATGTGAACTCTCTGTCTCCGCCGCCATGTGAAGTCACCGTTCGACGAGCGCTCCGCCTTCAGTCACTCCGGCGGCAGAGAATTTAGAAGACAAGAATGTTCAAGCTTTAAAGAAAGAAGTAGTCAAGCTCCGAAAGCAAGTCTCTGTCATGTCAGTCAAGCCTAAGTACAGTCCGGCTACTGAGACCTGCCCACAAGAGACCCAGTCCAGACCCTGGCAGCAAAGACCTTCTACCGCCAGAGACCCAAGTGATTTTTTCTGCTATCGGTGCGGCGAAGACGGGCATTTTGCAAATAAGTGTGTATCTCCTGAGAACTATCCCAAAGTTATTCAGAAACTGCTGCAAGCTCAAAGAAAGTACAAGCAGAACTACAAATCTGATAACGAAACAAGAACAAAAAACACAAATGCGAGTGTCAAGAGAAGCTCTGTAAATGTACAGACCAACAGTTTGCCCAAGGGACTCGTGGGACCACCCTCCACTGCTCAAGTCAAGATCAATGGTAACCCCTGCACTGCGCTGATGGACAGTGGCTCTCAAGTTACCATCATCTTCGACAGCTGGTATGCCGAACACCTTTCACACATTCAGTTAAACTCTGTGACCAGTTTAGCCATATGGGGCCTAAGTGAGTCAGAGAGCAGTTACCCATACAAAGGTTACATCCAAGTTGAGCTGGAGCTGCCACAAATGTCCAAGTGCTACAAAGTAAAGTCTGTTCCTGTCCTGGCCCTGGTGTGCCCTGATCCACGTTGCTCAGAGTCTATACCTGTCCTGATCGGCACAAACGTTAGGGGGGTTCAGCCTTTTAAGTCCAGAACAAAGACAGAAGACACAGAGAACTTCAACTCAATCAACATCCAAGTTCAAGAGAAAAACCACTTACCTGTTCTTGCAGTGACGTCTACAAAAGACAACAAAGACTTACCGGTGGCTGAAGTTAAGTGGTCTGGTCCTGGTCCTCTCAGCATCCCTCCTGGCACTGAATACGTTGCTATCTGCAAAGTCAAAGAAAAACAAGACATCGGAGACAGCATACTCATCCTTGAACGAGCCCACTCACCTGCTCTTCCGCCAAGTGTACTGGTCCAGCCCACTGTGCTGTTCTCCAAGATGCTAGATCCAAACAACTTCCTGGTGCTTCTGCGTAATGAGTCTCTAAAACAAACTGCCATTCCAGTGGGCACCGTTATCGCTTACCTTCACGTCGCTGACATTGTGACAGATGCACCAAACCCTAAAGTTGAATCTGTTCCAGCTATGGATCCCTCTCTGTTTGATTTCAGTGAGTCCCCCATCAGCAAGGAGTGGAAAGAGAGGCTGAGCAAAAAGCTTGCCAAACACTCCAACGTGTTCTCTGTTGAAGAGTGGGATAACGGTTTGGCTAGAGGGGTAGAGCATCACATCCGTCTGAACGATAACACTCCTTTCAGAGAGCGATCTCGACGTATTGCCCCTGCGGATTTGGATGATCTTCGGCGTCACCTGCAAGGTTTGTTGGCGGCTGCGATCATAAAAGAATCAAGAAGTCCATATGCATCACCCATAGTCCTTGCACGTAAAAAGAATGGTCAACTTCGTATGTGTGTCGACTACCGCACCCTGAACCGCAGAACTATCCCAGATCAGTACACTGTACCACGTATCGACGACGCTCTCGATTGCTTGTCTGGCAGTAAGTGGTTTTCAGTGCTGGATCTGCGCAGCGGCTACTATCAAATCCCAATGGCTGTGGAGGACAAAGAGAAAACTGCCTTCATTTGTCCTCTGGGATTTTTCCAGTTTGAGCGGATGCCGCAGGGGATCACAGGGGCCCCTGCGACATTTCAAAGATTAACGGAAAAGGCAGTCGGGGACATGCACATGCTTGAAGTCATCGTCTATCTTGATGATCTCATTGTTTTCGGCAAGACTTTGGAGGAGCATGAGCAAAGACTACTCAAAGTCATCACTCGTCTTGAAGAAGCTGGACTCAAGTTGTCCCTCGACAAGTGCCAGTTCTGTCGCTCACAAGTCACCTACGTCGGGCACATTGTCTCCGAGCATGGTATCGCCACGGACCCGGACAAAGTTGAAGCAGTGAAGCGGTGGAAGCAGCCAACCGACCTTTCTTCTCTGCAGTCGTTTCTGGGGTTCTGCGGCTACTACCGCAGGTTTATAAAAAACTATTCCATCATCGTTCGACCACTTACAGAACTGTGCAAAGGTTATCCTCCCACCCAAAAGAAGCGAAAGTCTACCTCTGCAGCAGACAAGACCTACTACAAAGTAAATGAGCCTTTTGGTGACCGGTGGGACCAGTCTTGTTCAGAGGCATTCCAAAAGATCATCCACTGCCTCACAAACGCACCGGTGCTGGCATTCGGTGACCCCACCAAGCCTTACATACTTCACATTGATGCCAGTTGTCATGGGCTCGGCGCTGTCCTCAACCAAGAGTACCCCGAGGGCTTGAGACCTGTTGCTTTCGCAAGCCGCAAGCTAAGTGCCTCTGAAAAGAACTATCCAGTACACCAGCTTGAGTTTTTGGCACTTAAATGGGCAGTGGTCGACAAGTTCCACGATTACCTGTATGGAGCACAGTTTACCGTGAGAACCGATAACAACCCCCTCACTTATATCCTCACGACTGCCAAACTCAACGCGACAGGTCACCGCTGGCTCTCAGCACTTGCCACTTACCATTTCACACTGCAGTACAGGCCTGGCATTAGCAACATCGATGCAGATGCCCTGTCACGCAACCCCCTTCCAACTCCAGAAGAAGGCTGGCAAACCGTAACGAATGAAAGTGTTCAAGCTCTGTGTAAGCAGATCAAGTGCTGTGAAACTACAACAGAGTCCACAACTATAGCTGAGTCACTCGGATTGTCACCTGATGGTATACCAGAGTGTTTCGCCTACCCAGTCCGGCTGGATCTTGGTTCTTTGAGTCAGCTCAGTCACAAAGATCTTGTCACCGCTCAAGATGTTGACTCTACTATCGCTCCAGTCAAACAGTCACTTCGTGGTGGTCCATCATTCACCAGCCTCGACAATCCAACTTCAGTCCTGTTGAACAAAGAAGCAAGTAAACTGTTCATTCAAAACAATCTGCTCTACCGAAAGGTTGAGAAAAATGGAATTGAAGTAAAGCAGCTGGTACTGCCCCGAGAGTATGTTCCGATGGTTTTGAGATCTCTGCATGATGAATCTGGTCACCTGGGCATGGACAAGACCATCGAACTTATCAGAAGCCGGTTCTATTGGCCGAAGATGGGAGCTGAGGTTGAGCAGTACATCAAAAACTGCGGCAGATGTATCACTCGAAAAGCCCTTCCCCAGAGAGCTGCTCCCTTAAAGCAGATCACTAGTCAAGGCCCTCTAGATCTCGTTTGTATCGATTTTCTGTCACTTGAGCCAGACTCCCAAGGTTTCGCCAACATCCTTGTAGTGACAGACCACTTTACTCGATACGCCCAAGCTTTTCCCGCCAAAGATCAGAAAGCGACCACCGTGGCCAAGATACTATGTGAGCGCTACTTTGTACACTATGGACTCCCTGCCCACATACACTCAGATCAAGGCCGTGATTTTGAAAGCAACCTGATCCAAGACCTTCTGATGATGTTGGGCATTCGCAAGTCAAGAACATCGCCCTACCACCCCCAGGGAGATCCGCAACCAGAAAGATTCAATCGTACACTCTTGACCATGCTGGGCACACTCGACCCAAAGCAAAAACAAAAATGGAGTCAGAAGATCAGTCAGTTGGTCCATGCCTACAACTGTTCTCAAAATGACGCAACTGGTTATTCGCCTTACCTGCTAATGTTCGGCAGAGAAGCTCGATTACCGGTAGACATCTGTTTTGGTGTGACCGAGGACAACCAAAAGACAAAGTCTTACCATCAGTATGTTGCTAAGCTCAAGAAAGATCTCCAAAGAGCCTACAGTCTTGCCACAGAATCGTCAGACAAGAACCATCAAAGAAATAAAAAAGCACACGACAAGCACGTCAAAGAGCAAGTCCTTGACAAAGGCGACAGGGTGCTGCTGAGAAACTTTGGAGTCACAGGCAAGCACAAATTGAAATGCAAGTGGCGATCCTCACCATATATTGTTGTGGAGAAGCTACCCAACTTACCTGTCTACAAGATCAAGCCAGAGAGAGGTATGGGAGCAGAAAAGACTATTCATCGTAACCACCTGTTACCCATTGGATACCTTGTGAGACTCCCTGTCGACGAAAGTGAAGTGGAGCCACAACAAAGACCTGTGACCAGAGCATTCCAGCAGAAGACAAAAGAACAAGTACAGACAAACAACCACGATGAAGATTTGTCTTCAGAATCAGAATATGACGAAGTATACCTGCCAAGACCCGTTAAGTTCGACTGGGAAAAGTTACTGACACATCCAGAACTGCCCACGAAACAATCCCAGCCAATTGTCCCCGAACCTGAAAGACAAGCTCAAGACCCGGCTGAGATCGAGACAGTGGTCAATGATCTTCCAAACCTGTCTTCCAATGCTGATCCTGAAGTCAACATTCTAGAAGGGGGAGCAGACATCAACCCCTATCCAGACACTCAAGCTGAGATTGAACAAGTTGAGCGTTCAAAAAGAGTCATCCGTCCAGTGGTCAAGCTGAGCTACGATGAACTTGGCAAGCCCTGTGACTACCCTGTGACAGTCTTAAGCCATGGAGTGTTGGTGGGAAGTGGACTCCACGGAGACTCCAGAAGCCGTCAATGTCAAACTCTCTGGTGCCACCCCATGGCGTTGTGTTTCACTTGTTCAAATCTGGCCTCTACCCTTGACTTTAAGACTATTAGAGTCCTCTAAGGTTTAATTTGATGAGGGCATCAAAATTGTCTAGAAGGGGGAGGGTGTAGCCCAGTGGTAAACTCGGGTATTATAGTGTAAGGGAAACTGGGTAGGTTATGATTGATCCCTCTTATTCTCAAAACCCAGTCACATGACTATTAAAATGTAAACGTTTATTTAATTTAAATAAATAATAAGTGACAACTGATTTTCAAATAAGTAAATACTAATTTATTTTACATGATTAAAGGGAGATTAATAATTTGTCATTTTATTTCATGACAGTGATTAAAACTAAAGGTTAAAGTTTATATTATATTGCTAAATAATATTATCAGAGGTTTTATGCAGCTATCCTTTTATTACTTTATCCTTCCTGTGTTTATGTGACTGCTTTTTATTGGTCATTTGAGTATTCACGCTGTATTGTCAGTAGTGTTTGGCTGCATGCACGTAAAAAAAAAAAACGGGGTACACGTGACTGGGTAGAGCGACGCGGATGAGGAAGTGCTGGAAGCGGTTTTTTTTCCTCGCTCGTTTTTTTGTGTGCTCGCTCTCTCTCGCTGGACCCGTGGGGAGCACGGGACGCTCGCACGTTTAGAGAGAAGGAAAAAGACGCTAAAAAGAGCCATTAAAGTCGACGAAACTGACAGGGAGGTTCAGAGAAGGGGACCGTGGATGTTTGTGACTGTGAGAAACGAGAGACTGAGCGAGAAACGAGGCCGGCGACTCGTCTGACGGAGCGGACGCCGCGATCGGAGGTAGCCGAGCTAGCTAGCCACGGCGGGCGCATGCGAGGCGGAGTTGTTGGTTCATCGCACAGCACCTGAGTATCCGGACCGGTCTTTTCAACGCTCTCAATGTTTTGTAAGTGTCTGTTCAGCGCACTCAATGTTTTGTGAGACCAAAACAAGCCTGCAACGTTGCTTTTTTTTTCCCTTCTTCTTCGTTTGAATCGGTACCGTGAGTAAACTGGAACATGTAAGCATGTATGTGTGACTGGGCCCAACACTGCATTAGCTAACACTTGTTACAGGACACTTGACACGTTTTTGTAAAGTTCTCTGTGCATTCTCAATATTTAGGAAAGATATAAGGGAGGAAGATTTTTACACCCCTTATTTTGGTATAAAACGTGTGATTTAAAGGGATTAAGGTTATTATTTAATTGTTTGGGATATCTTTTGGTTATTTATTTTTGTACATTTTGTCAGAATTAGGGACTTTTATATTGTGTTTTAGGGGAAGTTTTATATTTCATTTGCTAAATCCTTTTGATTCATTAAACCAGGGTTTTACCCATTTATTTTCTAAACTTAAAACCATCTCTGGGTCTCATTATTGTTAAATATTCCTGTCAAAAGGTTTTACAATTGAGTAGAAACTCATTAGGTGCACCTTCGTGGTATCCACCTGAACTACAACGAACCCAAGCACCCCCATTCTCACGTATGTAACATACAGAGTGGTTGTATGGGTGCTACATTCACAAAACTAACAGAATGCATAGCTGACATTAAAAACTGGATGACAAGAAATTTCTTCTTATTAAATTCAGAAAAAACTGATATCCTAATCTTTGGACCAAAAACTTCCTCACGAAAAAACCTTGAATACTTGACGGGTGCTCCATTAAACCTTCGTCCTCAGTTAGGAACCTGGGTGTGCTCTTTGATACCAATCTTTCATTTGAAAGTCATGTTTCTAGTATCTGTAAAACCGCATTCTTCCATCTAAAAAATATATCTAAATTACGGCATATGCTCTCAATGACAAATGCGGAACAGTTGGTTCATGCATTCATGACCTCAAGACTAGATTATTGTAACGCTCTACTGGGTGGTTGTTCTGCTCGGCTTTTAAACAAACTACAGTTGGTCCAAAATGCGGCAGCTAGAGTTCTTACTAGAACCAGAAAGTATGACCATATTAGCCCAGTTCTGTCAACATTACATTGGCTCCCTATTAAACATCGTATAGATTTTAAAATCTTGCTACTTACTTATAAAGCTCTAAATGGTTTAGCTCCCCAGTACCTAAGTGAGCTCTTAATGCATTATAGTCCTTCACGTTTATTGCGATCTCAGAATTCAGGCCAGTTGGTAATACCCAGAATATCAAAATCAACTGAAGGCGGCAGATCCTTTTCCTATTTAGCACCTAAACTCTGGAACAATCTTCCTAGCATTGTTCGGGAAGCAGACACACTCTGTCAGTTTAAATCTAGACTAAAAACACATCTCTTTGCTTGTGCATACACATAACACATTATCAATACATTAACATTTTTCAAATCCGTTAAAGGATTGTTACGCTGCAATATTTAGGTCGGCCGGAACCGAGAACATTTCCTATAACACTAGATATACCTGTACATCAGAATAAGAATGGCATCTACGCTAATATCTGTCTCTCTGCTTATCCTGAGGTTTGCCGGGTGCTGGATTCAGGCCGTATCCAGATCAGATGGAGAACCAGTGTCTGGACCTGACTACAACGTAGCCCAGGAGACAAAGGGCCTACAGACCCAGTTCTGGCTGCATCTATAATTCAGATTTTTAATCCCCGTATCCGCTTACATATATTTATATATAATCTATTTTTAATCTCTATAATAAAAATGTATAATTCAGATTTTGATCTCCATATCCATTTACATATATTATATATATCTTCCAAGGGGTTTTTTCCCTCCTAGGACTTTTTTCCCAGTGCTAGCACGCTGGGTTTTTCTCCTAGGGGTTTTTTTCCACCCCTGGGAGTCAGCCGACATTGGCTTACAGTTTTTTCCAATTGCTAACACACAATTTTTCAAACTAGTCTGGTTTTATCAAAACATTTAACACAATTCACAAAACCACACACCCAAACTGCAAAATACCTCATATATCCTGCAAAATGAAGCACTGCAACCGAAACTACACATAACATTATCAAAATCAAACTTTTGCATGAAATGGCACACACTTCATTCATATTACCAGATTTTTGCCTAACCACCTACACACTGTTGGGCATAATGAAAAGCACCCCCATCTTTAGTATGCTTTGCCATAATACTAAAATATGTATCAGATTGTTCACATGCACAGAAATATTTGCAGATACACACACATGCTGTTGCAACATTTTTATTTTTTTTCCTTCACTACAGTAAACAAGTCAGTACAACATAAGCACAGCAGATATATTTACATGGGACTGAACAAAAATATTCTTACAAAAAAAGTAAACTGAAAAACAACATTTCTGAAAAAAAAATATATTACAGTAAAAAAAACCACAAAAAAAAAAAAGGCAAGAAAAATAATTAGGCAGCATCTTGCCGCACAGCCGGGTCTGGCCACAACGCCTCGTCAACATCACAGGCAATATCTTCCCTTGCCAGACATTGAGGGAAGAAGCGCCTTGAGTGCCTTATCCATCCCTGAATTGCACCCACATCAATCTCATCACATGCCTCTTCCATGGCCTGCACAAGAGGCATGCGCACAAAGGGCTGCCGGTCGTATACCTTCCACCGCCATGCCGAAAAGAATTCTTCTATGGGGTTCAGAAATGGTGAGTATGGTGGGAGGTATTGCACGAGAAATGTTGGGTGGTCAGCAAACCAGTTTTGGACTGGGGCTGCACGATGAAAGCTCACGTTGTCCCATACTACAACGTACCGGTTTCTTTGATGGTCTGCATCATTCATACGCTCTGGTGGTATGAGAATGTTGTGAAGTCTGTCCAGAAATGTGAGAATATGGGCTGTGTTGTATGGTCCAAGTTTGGCATGACGGTGGAGGACACCATGCATATTGGAGATGGCAGCGCACATTGTGATGTTCCCACCATGTTGGCCAGGAACATCTATAATGGCTCTGTGGCCAATGAGGTTTCTCCCTCTTCTTCTGATCTTTGCTAGGTTGAACCCAGCCTCATCTATAAAGATGAACTCATGTGGGATTGCATGAGCATCCATTTCCAGTACTCCCTGAAAACAAAGAACAAAAATCACTCAATATGGTGTTATCCAGTACACTGGGAAACAATGTTGTGTGTAGTGTACTGCAGTCAATATAGTACTTACATCCACATATGCTCGTCTGAACTCTTTGTTTCTTTGAGAGTTTCTCTCAAACGGCACCTTATAAAGTTGTTTCATTCTGATTTGGTTTCGCTTGAGAATGCGAGCCAATGTGGACAGACTAACTCGTTGAATGTTGTTGAATAAGGTGTTGTCTTGGATGATGTGGCTTTGAATTTCTCATTTGGCCCCTTCCTCCACCATGGTGTCGTCTCTCAGTCCTTTAGAAAAAATAAAATAAAAATATATATAGGGCTTGGACAATGCAGCCTAAATATTTTCCCCCACAGTAGAGTACATTGTACAGGAAACTTGTACAGTTCATGAATGGCTGATGTCATACACTAAGTAAACAGGTGTCACCCAACTGATACACTATGACATGGGGTATACTACATGTGTACTACATGAAATTTTGGTTACATACCGGTTCTCCAGTCTAAAGGTCCGGATGACAGAGGCGACAGTAAAACGGCTCAAGTTTGGCTGCACTCTCTGTCCAGCCTCACGCATTGTCAACCCATGGTTGATGACATGATCTACTAAGGTTGCTCTGATTTCATTTGAAAGTGTTTGTCTTCTTTGGCCATGAACTCCTCTACCTGCTCTACCCCTACCTCTCACTCTTCCTCCCCCTCTTATTCTAAACCTCCCTCTTCCTCTTCCTCTTCCTCTCTCTGCAATGTCTTCCATTGTTGTTGTAAAAAAAAAAGGTTCTCACCTGTGGTCTTTTCATAGTGCTTACATCCTGATTGAAGTGTTAACAATTAACCACTGAGGTGTTTGGCCAGGTGGCACATGTAATTGGCCAATTAGCTCATGTAGTGTCATTTTGAATGGCAGTGTTTTGAAATGGCAAACATGTGACTTTATGTCAGATTGTTGTGTCTTATGCAGAGAACTGTATTTAGTGAATTTAAAAAGTGCTATTTTGAAATGCAAAATGTGTGTAAAACAGAAAAGGTGTTTAGACTTTTGGAGACTTGAGAAGAGGTTTTGCTCTCTGTGTGTCAGTTTAAATAATTGTGCTGTGCATGTCATTTTAGTGTGTTAGCAATTGGAAAAAACTGTAATGTAGCACCATCTTGTATATGTTACATATTACCACGCTTGGTTGTACAGCTTATTTTTAACCACTTCCCTTTTTCTGTGCTTCTAATATGTAAAGCTGCTTTGAACAATTACCAATTGTAAAAGCGCTATATAAATAAATTTGACTTGACTTGACTTGACACACACACACAAACACACACACACACACAAAACAAAGTTCAGAGTCAGTGAGAGATTCATTCTGCTTCAGCATCACGTCTTCATGTTGGGTCCAGCCTAAATCAAGTCAAGTCACCTTTATTTCAATTGCAATTTATACTATACAGATACTAGTCTAGTCTAGTCTAGTCTAGTATAGTATGGTATAGTATAGTATAGTATAGTATAGTATATAGTCTAGTGTAGTCTAGTGTAGTGTAGTGTAGTATAGTATAGTATAGTATAGTATAGTATAGTATAGTATAGTATAGTATAGTATAGTATAGTCAAAGCAGCTCTACAGTGATAACAGGTACATGATGATCAGTAATGCGAAGAGGTTTCATTTTGGCTGTACAGCTCTAAAAGAAAATAGTGTCATTGTTCAGCTGATGTCAGTTCAGTGTTGATTCACTTACATTGTAAAGACCATTAATTATTATGTAAATTACTGTAATTGTTTTCCTCTATAAAGCAGTTCTGCAGAAAACAGTGATGTCATCATCTGGGCTAGCTTAGTTCAGTTCTCATCCTGTCAGTACTGTCAGATCAATAATATTGTTGAATATTAATGTATATTGTTGTGGACATTTTCACATCACAGGCAATGTCGTCTCTTGCCAGGCAAAGGGAAAAACCTGAGCCGGATCCAGCCTTACAGCCTTGTCTCCACACCCCTTGCTCTTTCTCCTCATCATCCTCTTACACATACTCTTCTTCCTCTACTTTTCAGATTGTTTCCATCTATTGTTGGTATCATCATTCAGCACCTGTGTCACCTGTGCACTTTGAACTGACCTATATTTTATACAGTTGATTTGATCACATCATTAGAAATAAGTGTGAATAATTTTGAGTCATTGTGTTTAAAGGATGACAACTGTGTTGTAGTTGTGTTTAACTTTTGCCACATGTATTCACCATTTTGCAACACAGTGCAGAATGTGTTTTAGTGAGTAAGAATGTGTTTAAAGTTTTGCAAAAAGAGTGGATGAGATTTGCAAACAGTGTCTTAACTACCTGAACTTGTTTAAGGTTTTGCCTACAAAGTGACTGATTCGACAAATGGGTTTAGGCCACTGAGCATTGGGTTCAGAGAATGGGGTTTAGTGTTTTAGCAATTGTGAAATACTGTAAATCAGACATGATGCAGAATTCGTCGACATTTTATGTTGTTTATTTATTTTTATTTTTTTGCACCGAGTAATTCCAAAATACAAGAATTTGAATACACACCATCCACTGATACAGATACAATTCAATTGTTTTTATAGCATTTAATTTTAAGATTTAAAATATATTTCATTAAAATATTACTGTAAGAATGTAGCAAATTGCTGTCTTATTCAGTTTTGTATTATGTTATTGTTTTGAACATAAGTTTAACAGTTTTGAAAACAGTATGTAAGCATGTGCAAACTGGCCTGTACGTACAAAGAGTTTTGGCAGTTGTTGTGTCTGATTGAGAAAAGAAATGATGAAATTTGAGAGATGTGGTCACTGAATGCATTTTATGCCAAAGCAATTGTAGGAACTGTGGAAGAACCAGACAAATGAATCATTCAGATGATTCTTTCAAAACATAATTCTAAATCAGATTTGAGGTTCTGGCTCCGGCCCGTCTGCAGATAAAGCCAGGCTGATTACTTTTACGACACATGCTTCCTGATAGCAGAAGCGACATACCAAAGGGGCACCCAAGAAGACAGAGAGACAATCCAGACCCCTTTTGTTTCCTTACTTCACAGGAAAGCCAAAGAGACTGTTGAACAAATAAATCTGCTTCAAAATTGTTCCAACAATTTTAACGGACTTATCAAACATCTTCTAACTACAAGGACCATGTCTGATTGGCCAGGACTCCTCAGAGGGGTGACAAACAACTAAGTTTAAAGGATCATATTGCAAGATAGTGAACGAGAGAAGTTGGTTAGTAAACGAGAAAGGAGTTGGTTCTGTTCTGGGAAAAGAAGCCAAGACAAGTACCAAGAACAATGGAGTGACAAGAAGAACAGACCAGCCGCTCATTCAAGCCATCCAACCTTCACTCACTTTTCTTTTCTTTACTTAATTTTCCTTTACCGCTGAAAGTCTTGTGTCCTAAGTTTCGCCACAAAGTTCAACCAACGACTTTTGCCGCTTCAACTCCAGCGACAAAGAGACTTCCTTCATTGTTCCACACGGACCTGATCTGGACCAATCATCGACTTGGGAAACCCCTCTCTGCACGACGAGGGAAATTCACCTTAGTCAACGCAAGCAAGTACCTCCAGATGAAAACTGAACTGGTGCATTTAGATGAATGATTCATGGTTCGTTCTGGTCTTTGAAATGCATTGATAAGAATTCGGTTAATCAGATCTCTCTCTCTCTATCTCTCTCAAAACTCTTTCTCTCTCATTTCCTTCTTACTGCAACGCGTATGAATGTGTGTGTGTGTGTGTGTGTGTATGTGCGTGCCTTTGTGTTAGATTATTTTGTGTTAGAATAAATAAAATCCCTTGTAGATTTTAAAAGGAAAGTGTCTTGTATTATGTGCTTTATGATTTAATGTCTTACAGTTTTTTTCAATTGCTAAATGACAGTGGGCACAACTGGAGTCACATGTGCAAAACTCTAACTACAGTCTGCACAGCAGTAGTTCATGTGGACCAAACTCTAGTTCGTTTTTCATTGCTTGAACACAGTTTTCAAAACTCTACACACTTATCCCATGACTTTAACTACAACCTGCACAACACTGTGGATTTACAGCACTTTGTTCAAATGCTAACACACTGCTGTCAAAACTGTGAACCACACATTCAAAACAGAATAGATTTCAGCCTTGTGCCTTTCAAACACTGCAATTTCAGCTGAAAGGCTAAGCAGGTGTCTTGTTTTAGACTTGTTAGTGAACACACACACACACACACATATATATATGTAACTCATTACTGTAATTTCGTAAATTACTACAGACTATTGAAGCAAACTGCTAATTTCCATTTACCTTAAAGAATTAGGTTCTAAAAATTTAAATAAATTATGTGAAAGAATGTCACTCTTTTCTTTGAAGAAAATACTACTTTGTATGAAGTCACTGAAATTGTTCAAACTGTAAAGATGAAAAGATTGTATTTTCTGTGTTGGTGTTTGATGCTAGTGTTTTTACTCTCAGTGTGTTCTGAGTGACAGTGTGTTATCTCAGTGAGGGTTGTGCACAGTGTTTGGCTGCACTGAGCCTGTTTTGAGCCATGTGTTAACTGTTTAGCTTAGGTGACTGTTGGTAGTGCAGACTGTAGTTAGAGTTTTGCACATGTAGCTCCAGTTGTGCTCACTGTCGTTTAGCAATCAAAAAAAACTGTAAACTGTGATCAAGTTACCGTGCTCTAATCAGTGTTTTCACGATTGTTGGATATTTATATCCGTTACAAGAGCTTATTACGGCTCGAGCAAATGAACGCTGGACGAATCAGTTGCTCGGTCGTAATCTAAACAACTCTTTATAATTCCCTAAATATTTCATTTGAGCTAATTTTACTTCCTAGGGTGTTTTCCCTACACAATGATAATTGATCCTCAGTTTAGCCCACATAGACTTCTGTTGTGCTCACTGTGTGAAGAGTTTTGCAAAAGTGACCTAAGTATTGAGAAATGTGTCCTAGCGTCTGTAAAAAACTGTAATTTATTTCCATTACATGGACACACAGTAAAATAGGACTCTTTGAATCGGATTTGTTCAGTGTGTATGAAGAACAACACAGAGGAGCAAAAAAAAAAAAAAAAAAAAAGGAAGAGAAATAGATGAAGGAGAAGAGGAGAAGTTGGATCAGGATAAGGGAGAAAAAGAGGTAGACGAGAGGGAGGAAGAATGTGTGCTGGACTGTGGTGTTTTTTTCACCTATGAAAGCTTATTTCTGCCATGAATAGAAAATAAAAAAGGTAGTTATGTCTTTTTATCTCACAATTCTGACTTTTTTCTCTCAATTCATATAGTTTATATAACACAATTGTAAAGATGTAAACTTTAATAATAATAATAATAATTAAAAATAATAATTAAAAATAATAAAATTACCTTTTATACTTTTTATTCTGAAAAAAAGCTTCAACAGTAACCAAAGACCATGTATGTTGGATTTGTTGTTGATCAATAGCAGCAATTTCATGTTTTCATTTCAGTAAAAGCTTTATACTTCAACAATTTTACTACAATGATTCCACTACCACTGTTCCATATTTACAAAATACGTGGTCAGCATAGGGCACTAGCTAACAAGAGGACACCATCCCACCCTCTATGAGGGCACCATCAACACCACACACCCAACCCCAGAAAGAGATTCCAACAGAGGGACACTGAAGTTCTGCATAGGGGACACATCTGACCAGTGGCTACCCTGAGCATTTCTGTTACTTTCATCTTCTTTTTTCTACTGCACATTCTATAAAGTAATGACTCATTCACTTCTATTTCCAAGAATGCACACATTCAACACTCAACCAAAAATGTAGAATGGCTTACATGTAAACATTCTAATATTAATGCAGTAAAAGGAAAATGAATTATAAAAAACAATGGATTTCATATTTTCTCTAGGTAGAACCGAAACACAACAAGTAATGCAGTTTTCGTAATGCCATCAACTGTTAGTATTTTGGCAATCATTGTACTTTGATTGACTATATGTTCATGTTGGATAGAAAACTAGTGTTAGTGTTTGACAGAACGACTCGATTTTGAATCAGGTTTGCTGTGTTTTGCTAGAGTATATGTTGAAAAAGGTTTTTAGCGTTTTGAAATGTAGTTTGTGTTTATTTAACAAAATATGGTTTGGGGCAGAAAATTAACTGTTTGGGGCAGAAAATTAACTATTTGGCTAATTGTGTGATCGTTGCTGTGTTAAGAATTTAAAAAAAAAAAAAAAAAAATTAAACCAATGTGTTTATATTTCTGCCTATTTTTTTATTTTATTTTTTTTTTTAGCTTTTTGACCTCATGCAACCCTTGGAGGGGCTTGGCCCCATTATTTTATATGTAAAAAATATTTTTATATTTTAATTAAAAAGCATGTACTGCTCAAAAAGACATGTGTTGTGTACATGTTTTCAAATGACTGTATCGCTGCGTCCCAATTCGCATACGATCCGTCCTAAATAGTATTCGAAAAAAGAATTAGTATGTCCCAAATCGTAGTATGTTGAAATGAGTATTCCAAAGATACCCGGATGGTCTACTTTTTCCGGTTAGAATTCGAAGTGCAGATCCGTGCACACTTCTAACCACAATATTGCCCATAACACATTGCGCTGTGAACGAGGATTCGATTAGAACTACAAATACGAGTAAAAAGTGTTAAAAACCTACAAACATGACGGATGTGCGAGACCGACGGTTAAGCAGAGAGTTTAAGATAAAGGGGCTTGAATGATTAATAATCAGTATCTAACCTGACGAAAATATGTTTATTAAATGTTATCCACATTATATTTCATCTTCAACAGCATTGTGAACTTTTATAACGATGCGTTTGGTCATTAATTTTTAAATGCATCATTATGCAAAGACGAGGAGAGTTATTGCATGAAAGACCCATGACTGGCAGATCAACGTGCGACTACATTATCTCCGAAATGGTAGGAAATTAAATTTAAATAAATGTGGAAGATTTTAACTGTGACAAGATGATTGACAGGGTAGTTTAAACGGTTACAGGTTGCGTAACTAAGCGACAGAACGTCCGTTAATGACGCAATTATGACGAGGTAGTATGTCCCAAAGCTTGCATACTCTTCTGCTACACACTCAAAAGTATGTACTTTTTCTTTACAAAAACAGTACATACTTTTAGGACATAGTATAAGTAGTGTGTGTGTGTGTGTGTGTGTGTGTGTGTGTGTGTGTTGGGGTGGTGTCACTATAACATGTCACTCACTATTACATCACCAATTTTCCAGGTGATGTAATAGTGACATGAATCAGTCTGAATGTATTTTATAAACATAAGCCACAATAGGGTTCAATGTCTATTTTTGTCTATCATATGACAGTGTAGGGACCAGTATTCCAGGTTTACTTAGTACCTGCACACTTGTTACAAGCTGTCCTTGCATAATGTAATCAGAAACCTGTTCTTCACACACTGACACACACTCACAAAGCTTTTAAGCCCATCCACACTGCTGACACAGAGAGCGAGGGCTAATCCCGAACACTCTTCTCATATGCAACCTGTTACAAGAATGTTCTTGTTTTCATGTCCCTATCTAATACCATATTATAGTCTTCCTGTGCAGATTTCTCTTCTGAACATTCTGTTATTCTGGATTATTACCAGCAGTACAACAATAAATCCTTTTAGTGTCACTGGGTCATTCTCTGGAAACAATTCCATTAGTGAATGGAAATGAACATTCAAGGATTTTACATTTCACATCAAATATGAAAAGGTATAATCATTGAACTTTCAACAATTTCTCTCACCCCAGGCCCAAAGTTGTCAACATAGACTTTAAGGACATGTTTGAATGTAACAGGGTTTAATGTTCATAAAAATTTTTATGTAACTAAATTAAGTAATGTTGTTTCACTTAATATATTAGACTACTCAGGCCCGGTTCACACTGCACATGATAGCAGCACATTTACAAGAAATTCATTTAATAAATAAATAGATCAGACACAAGCTCTGAATTTATTCACAATCCATTCTTTTATTATTTTTTTAAAAGAAGCATGCAAGGGAAAACATTGTAGATGAGTTGAGTTGTTCATCTCAAGGATGGGCAGTTTGGCATTGTGTCATTTACCATAGACACACTCATATATTAAACTCAGTGAAGTGTCCCATAAGACAACTACACTGTCCTGGCTTTCCTAATAAAAACAAGTAAACATTAGAAGTAGGCCTTTGCCACAAACTTAAATTCAACAAATACTTTTTAACAGGTGTGAAATGGATAAACTAAAAACATTTTCTGAAACATTTTTGGATTTCTCTGGAACAAATAAACTGTATGTCAAAAACATCCTTGCACAAAAAAAGAAAAAAAAAAAGGCATCTTGTATTAGACATAAAGCAAGATTTGAAAGTGTGTCATTTAACAATAAATGCACCCCACTGTGTTACATTCACAAAATACACCTTTAAAAATGTTTTAATAAAAAGGTTATATACATTCATCCCCACAAAAACTACTATATCTATTTGCTTAAAAAAGCATGATTGTATTACAAAACCCTTAAAAACAAATTCTCATGTTTTTATGACTATCTGTAAACATGTCTACAAAGGGCTCATTAAATACTTGTTCAAGTACTAGAGTATCATTATGACCATGAGGAATGCTTTGGAAAGTGCAATATACATACACAACAGCCCTGACAATTGGTTCCACCCTTTGCACAATGTATTTTGTTCAAACTGTAAAATGAAGGGACATGCCAACGAGTGCCAAATTTTATTCAGTCTTAGTGCACTTATTCTTTACCGTGAAGCCAGCTGTCAACGCGGCGAACTCAACTGTGAATGGTGGGAGCGCTGGACATGTGAACTGGATACGCCAGCCGTACATCCAGAGCCTGGTTGTGCTGTGCCAAAGAGGTGTGATGGTAGTGCATAACTAGATCCTTCAAAGACTTGTGGAGATCGAACGGCTCGACAAATCCATAGCCGCGCTCTGTATGGCGAATCACACAATGCCTCACCTGGTTGCCAACCCTGTGGTTAAAGATATTAAGAGCAGGGTTAGCGGCAAGCAGTTTCCAAGAATCGGGATCCACCAGGAAACAAAGTTTCATCTAGGAGCTAGATTTATAAAAGTTTCTAATTTTTGTTATTGAACCTTTGAAAGATTACTTAATACCCCTACTTTCCTGTATGTACTCTATTATACTATAAATAAAGGCAATAAACCATGAATATTGAGGTTTTATTTGGTCTTTTGGATTGCTAAAGAGTAGGGGTGTAACAGTACACATATTCGTACTGAACCATTTCGGTACAGGGATTTCGGTATGGTGCATGTGTACAGAATGCATTACATTGCAACATTAAGGTCTCCTGTTTGGGAACACTTCATTTTTTCCGTTGAATTATGACAATGGAAAAAGACAAGTGGATAAGATGAAAGCAGCACATGATGAATACAGCATTGTAGCCTAACCACCAATAATCGCAATAAGCTCTGCTTTTTGTTATTTTCGATAAGAAACGAAGTGGCATCCTTCAAATTATGTCCACGAAATCATGAAATTCAAACAGTAAATGCCGTTTTGACGTGCTTTGATGTGGCATGACAGATCACTGTATAGGCACCTCAGTTCAACCAGCAGCACGAGTAAGCCGCTGTTTATTTAAAAAAAAAAAATTATGTTTAGTTTTCTCCCCACCTGCTGTACCGAACCCGTACCGAACTGTGAGTTCAAAACCAAGGTACATACCGAACCGTGAGTTTTGTGTACCGTTACACCCCTACTAAAGAGTCATTAGCATTGGAGGCTGGTGCTAAAATTTTTTGGGGGGGCAAAAAAAAAAAAAAAAAAAAAAGAATTAAGAGATGCAGAATTTTTAAATGTGATGTAATGTATCACTACTGCTTATCTAACACATGGAAAATTCAGTATTTAAAGCATGTCATAGGGCTGGGCGATATGGCCAGAAAATCATATCTTTATTTTTGGGCTGAATGGCGATGTATAATCTCGGTATTTTGTACATTTTTCTATTTGAACTAAAAAAAAAAAATCTGTATTTAATTTTTTTTTTTTTTTTTTTTTTCACATCCTGCCCAATGTTTTCCTACAAACAATGTTCATACTGAAAACAAACATTAATGTAACCATGTAGTCTTTGTTATATTATGCGCAAAAAAAGAGATCAAATTACATTCTAACATTGTGACACTACAATCTAAAAACAAAATGCTTTTTAAAGGACAGCTTTTTAAAGTTACATTCACTAAACTAAAACTGAAAATAAAAAAAAAGCACAGACTAATTATTAGTCTATTATGATTACCCTAGTTACAGTTACTGCTATCATAAAAATACACTTAGTTGTAGGTTCAAAATTCAACAAAAACAAATAATCAACAACAAATATTTTAGCTAAATGTATATTTTAGTCAGAATTATTACGCTACGTCTGTTTGGCTATGGGAGCACTCGGGGCAATTCTCGGCCAGAGTTATACTCTATAGCCAGGACTATAGCCTATATCCAGAGGCAGAGGTGTTACGCCTAGCAGTCAGTGGCGGCTGGTGCAAAAAATATTTGGGGGGGGCGCAAAAAAACAACAAAAAAAAAAACAATTTAGAAATGCAGGAATGAATAGGCGAATTGTTAAATATCCATTTAACAAGTGATATAATAATGTATCTATCTAAAACATGGAAAATTTAGTATTTAAAGCATGCTATAGGGCTGAGATCTACAAAAAATATCTGTATTTAATTAAAAAAAAAAAAATGTATTTAAGATCCTGCCCAATATTGTCCTAGAAACAATGTTCATATTGAAGGCTATAAAAACAAACATGAATGTAACTGTGTAGTATATGCTATAAATGATGTGCAAAAAAGGGGTCAAATCACATTAGGCCTAGACTACATTCTAAAATTGTACCTTTACAATCTAAAAACAAAATGTTTTTTGAAGCAGAAATTAAATACACTAAAAATGAAAATAAATAAAAACAAAAGAACAGACGAATAACTATTATTATTTTGATTACCCTACAATAGTCACTTTACACAGTTACTGCTATCGTACAAATACACTTATTTGTAGGTTCGAAATTCTACATATGACATAATTATGTTCGCCAACAAAAACAAATTTTCAACAAATATTTTGAGCAAAATGTATTTGACTCAGATTGAACTCTGTCTGTTTGGCGCGCATACTCGCGGCGGCGCTCGTTCACGGAAGTGTGTGCTTGCTGAAGGCTCGTCCACGGCTGACTGCAAAATGTAAATATTTTCTCGACTTTCTAATTTTTACAGATGGAGAATATACCTGTGAAATGTAAACATGCACTGAGGAAATTATTGGATGTCACTTCAGCTTAAAAAAAAATATTAATAGAGGTAGGCTATGTTTGTTTCCACCAATCGCTGCACAAGTTAAGGTTACGTATGATGACGAAAGCACGTTAGTGCGAGCCCTCCCGGAACCCATAGAAATTGCATTGCCGCGCCTGTAGTTCGAAAAAAAAGCTTTTTGAATGGAAGTCTATGGGAGCAGTCGGGGCAAATCTCCGCCAGACTGAAATCGCCCAAAAAGAGGCAGTACTCCACAGAGCGTGACTCGGCGCTGATTGGACTACATCCAGAGGCAGAACAAACAGCCTAGCAGTGACAGATAGAGTAACTCTGTGGTTGAATGTGATTGAAAAATCCGTCCCTTTCTCACTTTGGTGGTGCATTGCCCTATTGCCCTAATGAAGAAACCGCCCCTGCTAGCAGTGACAGCTAGCGTAACACTGTGGTTGAAAAAAATCCATCCCTTTCTCACTTTGGTGGTGCGTCGCCCTATTGCCCTAATGAAGAAACTGCCCCTGGTCATTAGACTAGTTTTGCAATGCTTAATTGTCTCATGACTTGAGAACATGAAAGTGTTAAGATGTTTGTTTGATGTTTTAATAGCATCTCTGATTAAAATGTCTACAAAAAGAAACTAAAATTCATTAATTTCAATTCATTCGAAAACTAACAGGGATAGTTCACCCACAAATTAAATTTTTTGTCATCATTTACTCCCCCCTTATGTCATTCCAAAACTGTATGACTTTAGCCGCTTTTCCACCGTCAGGCAGTCATTCTCCACTGGTCACTACATGCATTCTACCAGCACGGTTCAGCACAGTTAGCCAGCAGTTTGTAATCGTGCCATGCCAAACCAAGCGCAAGTGGAAATACAACTGTAACCGTTCCCTACTGTTCTTAGAACCATTCTATGGAATCCCAAGTCTGCCAAAATTAAAAATAAATAAATACATAAATAAATATACAAAGAAATATAAAAAAGCAACAAAATAAATAAATAACCATAGAAAAGCAAAAAACCAAAAATAATTAATTTAAACATTTATTTTCTTATTTATGTATATATATTTTTTTTCACATTTTCTTCTTTTACTTATTTTTACATTTATTCATTTCCACATTTATATGTGGAATTTATTTTATTTTATGTTATTTACTTATATGTTATATTATTTATTTTATATGTATTTATTTCCATATTTGTTCATTTCCATATTTATTTATTTCTACATTTTTTTATTTCTACATTTCTTTATTTTTACATTTATGCATTTTTACATTTCTTTGTCCGTAGGGTAATGAGGAGGGCGTGGTTTACCTCAGACATAGCAATTGAGTTCAGAGTTCCTGAAAGCGAAGCGTTGAGGCCACAGTGACAACTTATGGTGTGCCCGAAATAGTGTAGCCTACTGAAGTTGATACTGTGATGAATGATTTGGATGGGTAGTATGGTCAAAATCTTATATCAGGGGTAAAGTAATATCACCCTAACTGTACTGTGTGACATGGATAGGCTACTCTTTATTCTGTACAGGGGCCGTAAAACATTGTCTGGTCTTGATTTGTTAACCCTTTCGCACGTAAGTTTCAAATATTCTGGCTGACCCCCCCCCCAGCGTGAGTTTTTTTAAGGCGACCATTATTTAGAACGTATCACTTTATGGTTTCCATGGTGACGCGTCATTGCTTGTTACGTGGCACACCGCAGCACTGTATGAATGATGATCTGCTTTCATTTAATTTTTCCTTTTTTATTCAAAATATTCACAAATTTGTTAATAACTATAGCATGAAATATCTAATATTCCGATTGCCAAATATGTGCAAGTGGATGTGTTTTGCTGTTTAAACACCTTTATAACGATCGCATTAGTTGAGCCATATGCGTGATGGGCGACGCCATGTTAGTTTGCACCACGCAGAGAATAGACCTTTTTCACACTTCCGGGTTTTTGGCTTCCGGAATGAGCCACGCAGTGTAAAAGATTTTCCGGTTACAGTGATAGCCCAGCTAACACACGACGTAACAGTTACGTAATGTATTCGTACTTTTTGGTAATGTCATGACTTACTAACTGACAACGTAACTACGACGTCGCATGCCAGTAATTTCATTACCTTCAGATTACCATCTCACAACGTCGTCAGTACGTTCTCCTAACGTTATAAGATTACCAAGAACGTTCCAGATACGTCCTCTATTCGTAATATATTGGTAATTCCATGACTTACTAACGTAACTACAACGTTGTATGCCCGTAATAATATTACCATCAAATTACCATATCACAACGTCGTCAGTACGTTCTCCTAACGTTACAAGATTACCAAGGACGTTCCAGATACGTCCTCTATTCGTAATATAATGGTCATTCCATGACTTACTGGCAACGTAACAGCAACGTCATGTGCTCGTAATTTCATTACCATCATACACATTCTTTATATGTTATTATTACCAGAATTTGCAATATAAAACGTGTAATTAAATGTCAGACACAAGACTGAAATGTCCCTTAAGAAAAAAAAAATGTTTCTTTTCACCAAATCAGAGTATGGATGACTGCTTTTTATATATAGTGACGTGACATACAAATGGAGTGCGCGCGTGCCCACAGTATGTTGATAAGAGTGTAAAGTAAATTTTTTTGAGAGAAGAATTTATTTTTCCGAGGTGACAACGAATAAATGGCTTTTATAAAAATGTATAAAGTTTACTTTGGAAAGACGCAAAACCTTTTTTATTGTTATGTTTACGTTAGTGCAGGTGGCCGTTAGAGTTGCCATGGCAACCGGGAAAACATTCAAGCTGCTGGAGAGGACAGCGTCGACATTTCTCCGTGTTTCTCGTCAGTTTTATAGCAATAAAGTTCAACAACTGCGTCAGATTGGATAAGTAACATTACCCACAGTCTACTTTAAGTACTTTTGTTAATATTTTTACCTCTGTGATTTCCTTGATCGTCTGAAATATATGTTAGCAAAATGTTACGTTAGCATAACATATGTTTTTAATGATACTGAGAGCAAAACGTCTTTAATGCTTTTATTTTATGTTTCGTTGTAGGCTATATGTTTTTATTTGTAGTTTGAGTGTATTTTATTATTTTTATTTGGAGTTTTGTTCATGTTCTGTGTGTTTTTCAAAATAAATTAATTGATTCATTTTGAGTCTGCATTCATCGTTCACAGCTGTTGGAATAGCCTTTACATTAGTTTGGGCAAATGAGGACATAAATTAGGTTAAACTACTGCATGTCCGCCCATAGAAAAATAAATAAATATAAGAATTACCAACTGATGACCAACACACAACTATTGATACACAACGTTGCCACGACGTCGCTGTTACTAACTAGCAACGTCACAAAGTTACGTTGTGGCGACGTATAGGCACCTTTCACTTTTCCGGTTGCCACGACGAAAGTTTGGTCACCAAATTACGTTGCAGTTACGTAACAGTCACGTATTTTGGTTAGCTGGGAGATAGCCTCGATCAGAACCAGTTCGGGAATCAAAGTCGTTTTACGAATTAAATGTCTTGAAAATGTTTGAACGGTCTTGGTGAATTATTGGTGAGACTACAGAGCTCGCATTAAGAGCTAAATTTAATAAATAATTTGAAGTGATGGCGGTTAAACTGGTTATATTCTTCCTGTCTGTTTGGCGCGGCTGTGCATTATCGCGCTCCATGTGCTGTAAAGACAGTGTCTGTGTCTAAACGTGCATACTATGTGACATTATTAATATTCAGTACTATTTAGGGTGGATAGTATGCACATAATGAGATGTATAGAGTGTTTTTAGCGACGTGCTGGGGAAATGATCGACTGGTAGATCCCTTATCACACAAGCGCCTGATCCTCTGATTCGTGAAGCAGGACTGCTCGCACCATGATATTTCTGGATATAAACACTTCAGTCATCTCTCACTCATTTTCCTGTCATCATCATCTTAAAGTGTGTATTATGCGCAGCATTGTTGTGCTATTGCAACATGCAAAGACTGATAGTTGTGTACAGTGTGGTTTTGGAAATGATGTCTTAGTTTAATCATTTTAATCGATCAGGATTAATTATAACATATGCTTGAATGTGGGATGTGATGCCATATGAGACATGCTATATATTTTTTTAAAACGTAGCTATTAAACTCACGACAATATTATGTATCTCACGACTTTATATCCCACATTAAAGTATATATTGGGAGTTAATTTTTTTAATTAATAAATGTTCGTAGTACGTAATACGATCTGGGAAATTGCTGAATGCGTAGCTGCATAGCCTTTGCTGTATGACAGCTGGTGATATAAATCCATCTTCCTGTAAATTCGATCAAGCGTCTGCTATGAGCTTCAAATCTCTTGTTGCTGTTGTGAGTTTTCGTTCGTTCATTCACTTTGCTATTATGCCGTCTGGGATAAAATGCACCCCAGAAAAAAGCAAAGGGCGATTACATCCTTTTTTCAAACACACACTAAGTATGTTACAGTATGTCGCGATGACACGAATCACGCGATAAAGTTTTCATGTTATGATTTAAACTAACTGTTACTGTAACGTCAAAAGACAACAGAACCCGTATGGACCTCGTCACGTCGCGCCGGATTCAGTGTGTTAAATGCTCTCCTACTTGTCGCTTTGTATAAAAGCGTCTGCTAAATGAGACGTAACAAATTATTGGTTTCTTCTGTCTTTTGTTGCCAACGTGCTGCTCGCGGAGTAGAATTATCCTTTCACAATAAATCAAATTTGTTTTGCACCGAATATCTTAAAATACTTTATCAAATTTAAAATATATATATTTTTATACTTTATGTAAATATTCTACTTTATGTCCTAACTGGTCTGTAGGAAAGGCAGGCTGTGACGTCACTGACAGAGAGAGGGGACAGTTGCTCAACCTCTCCAGAATGTGTACAGGTGAGATTTGTATAAAAAAAGCAGATTGACTATTTTAAGGCAGTGTTTTCTTAATTGGAACTGCTTGCCAATATTTTAAGGAATTACACATCAATTTAATTCCTTAAAACAAAAGATCAACCATCAATCACCTTTATTTATATAGTGCTTTTAATAATACAGATTGAGTCAAAGCACTGAACAGTATCAAATAGGAGAATAGAGTAATTTATAATGACACGATTAAACACTGAATTTCCAGTTTAAGGCATTTTATTATTGAATGCAGAGACGTCATTGTCTAGGTCAGCTCAGTTTAAAAAGGATATGTGTAATCAAATCAACGATAATCGCTAGAAAAAAAAAAACATTTTCTATTTTATGTTCAAACTGTTAAATAAAATTAGTTTTATGTATAAAGGCTGTGTGGTCCAATAGTGTTAACTACTGTATTAATTAATGTATAATTATAATTATATTAATTAATGTATATTAATGTATAATTCAGTTTGGAAGTTTTGTTTAAAAATCTCACTTCGATCATGAAAATATTAAAAACTTGTAAATATATTTTTTTTTAGGTTTTATTGATATATTTTCATAAAATGTATGCTGTATAAAATTACTGTAGATGTAATCTGTATACTCATTTAACACAACTATTAAGAAGTAAGAAAAGTTATTGTTCAAATGTAGTGTAACTGAAATATTTTAAATATCATAAAATATCTTTATCTAAATAAAGTATAGATGGTCTCACATTGGTCTCAAAGTCCTGCAGTATTTTTAAATTTTGAGGATGATTTCACAAAAATAGGTTCCTGTAAGCTATCATGGCATGTTCCCAAAATTGCCACTAGGGTGCTGTAAAATGCCAATTGGTATTCTATTTAGAATTTATTATTATGAATATCAGCTTTGGGTCACATCACCATACAGCTGTCCCCCCCACTTTTAAAATGGCTGCTACGCCCCTGCGTGAATTTATCCACTTCTCCCGAAATACATGAAAGTAAGTGTGCCGGTGAACTGGGGAAGATTAGAGTAAGCTTTTAAGTTACTTTCACAATGTGTATCTGATATGAATTAAACGTGTTGTCAAGTTATAATGGAAAGGGTTGTTATTTCCACTTCTATAGACATCATTGTGTATTTTACAAACTCTAAATATATTGTTTTGTTAGTACTCATGTGTATTTAAATGTCTGAAACCTGAAATGAACATTATTTGCGCACGCACATTTGAATTTGGCAGTTGATCACGTAATGCACTGAACGTTCTAATCACACCGGTGTGATCGTACGCGTCAAAGGGTTAAATGTCCTGCGCTGGCAAACATGAACAGCAACATCTTCAGCATGTCTGAAAACAGGGACTCTGAAATGGAAGCGCTTGTTATTTTCCAATAATAAACATTTGAATGAATATGCTTGCGTTTTATTGAGATTCGGGCACCGGTCAGAACACGGAAAGGATCGAACCAGCGCACATGTAGGCTGCAGGGAAGTCGACGCAAGCATATTGATCAATGCAATTGAAACGAGACCAAAAATTCACTTCACATTCAGATTTCCTACTTTTACATGCACAACATGTGACAAACGCTTACAATACTACGCATATTTCAAAGATCCAAAATTGAATGAGGCATCGGTTACAGTAGAACATTTTGTCGCGTCTCCCCTCGTGGGGACATTCTAAAACATTGTGTGTGGCTTAATGTACTAAGACAGTGATATTAACAGACCAAACTCACTAAACATCATAATAATAAAGTATATTATGTACAAAAGAGCGTTTAATAGCACGTTAAGCCTTTTCTTCCCATAGAAAACTGTTTTAAGAAAACGCTTAACGTGGCTTAATGTACTAAGACAGTGATTTAAAAAAAAAAAAACTCACTAAACGTCATACTAATAAAGTATACTATTTACAAAAAATCAGATGAGCCCTGAATATGATCTCAATGTTTTTTTGCTTGTGTCAACCTCGCTGTAGCCTATATGTGCGCTGGTTCAATCCTTTCCGTGTTCTGACTGGTGTCCGAAACTCAATCAAACAAAAGCCCATTAATTCAATTGTTTATTATTGGAAAATAACAAGCGCTTCCATTTCAGAGTCCCTGTTATCAGATCTGCTGAAGATGGTTCATGTTTGCCAGCGCAGGACATTTAACAAATCAAGACCAGACAATGTTTTACAGCCCCTGTACAGAACAAAGAGTAGCCTATCCATGTCACACAGTACAGTTAGGGTGATATTACTTAACCCGTAATATAAGATTTTGACCATACTACCCATCCAAATCATTCATCCCAGTATAAACTTCAGTAGGCTACACTATTTCGGGCACACCAGAAGGTGTCACTGTGGCCTCAACACTTCGCTCTCACAAACTCTGAGCTCGATTGCTATGTCTGAGGTAAACCACGCCCTCCTCATTACCCTATGGACAAAGAAATGTAAAAATACATAAATGTAAAAATAAATAAATGTAGAAATAAAGAAATTTAGAAATGAATAAATGTGGAAATTAACAAATATGGAAATAAATAAATAAATGTGGAAATAAAAATCTAACTGAATAAATGTACAAATAAATAAAACGAAAAAAATAAATAAATGTGGAAAAAATAAATATATAAATAAGGAAATAAATGTATAAACAATTTATTTATTTATTTATTTGCTTTTCTTTGTATATTTATTTATTTTTAATTTTGGGCAGGCTTGGGATTCCATACTGTTTGAATCAACGGTGGAAAAGTAGCTTTCTTCTGTGGGACATGAATGTCACAGATCCCTTGTCTCCCGGACTCCAAATCCCATGATCCTCTTGTCTCCACACCTGCACCACTTCCTTCGTCATCTCCTCATCGTCACGGATCACCTGCACCTGTTCTTGATCATCATCACCTCCTATATAATGGACTCACTCCCTCCACTCCTTGTCTGTCCTAAATGTTATATTGTAGTGTTTGGTTGTTTGTTACGCTCCTGCTTTCATTAAAATACCTATTAATTGTGGATGTCCGTATACGTCTCGTCTCTTGCAACCAGCACCCGTAACAATGAAAGAGGGTTTTTGTTTTATATTTTTTTTGTCCAAAGTCACTGGTCACCAAAATTATTTGGTTAGCAAAATTCCCTAAAAGGTTTGGAATGACATGAGGGAGAGTAAATGATGACAGAAATGTAATTTTCTGGGTGAACTATCCCTTTTAGTTTTCAAATGATATAATTTTTAAGATTGATACATTTTCATGAATCAGTTCATTTAAGTAAATCAATTCAACAATCTAATTTCAGATTTCATAAAAAATGCAAACTGTGATTTGTCATTTTACTCGTGTCTAAGTGGGCAGTTCATGGCCAGAAAAAGAGCAGACTTTGTCTCCCTATAAGAGACCATAGCCTCTGAAGATGATAGATTCATATGAAATTACAGAACATTTCTATTTTGTGCTAATTAACAAATAGGACAATACACTGATTGATGACTTACACTACAGAGCACGCGTAACAATCCTTCGTGCTGCTGTTGCGGATGAGGAAAGCTCCAGATGGTTTCCCATGGAGAAGCTCCTCTGCCTGCCTTCGACCGAGATCTCCCACAAACCAACTCTCTTCCTCTAGGAGCTCCACACTCTTCTCTTGCTGCTCTTTTATCTCATATTGAGACCTGAGAAAATAATCACTCATTGATAAGCAAAAAGCTTGTACCTTTGTCTCCTACAGACCTTACAGACATATTGCATCACACAAAGCTGCCTTTGACTTTGTTAATAAAAATAGACAAACTGCTTCAAAAGGTACCATTATATTGAGGTGCTTGAAGTAGTAACACAAGATTTTTTTTTTTTTAATCAAATCAGTGGTGACAGCTAGATTATTTAGAAATACAATAAAAAATCATAATTACTGATGTTTGCCAAAACACAAATAAAAATATTTTAATTGAATCTGAGGGAATTCTGTCCCTTCATTAGAAGTCCATTCACCCAAAACAAACTTTGATGCTTCAGGAAGTACAGTTTAGCTTCTGTTTACCATATTTGATGCATATGTGTTGATCAATGTTTATAATGTAAATAAAAGCCTAAATTACATCTATTCATCAAATAAAGCAAATGTGTCTCTTTAAACGATTTGGATTAAACCACTCAATTCATATGGATCTCTTCATGAACTTTTTTGAGGTGTCAATTATGTGGTTAAATGAACTTGAAGGAACAGAAATCTCTAACGTTTCATTAAAAATGTGTGTTTTGTGTAACAAAAATTACATTTTTAGATGTAGTCAAATGAAAATATAAAAATTCCTCTCTTTTTTGGCTCTTTTTTTACATTAAAATTAAAACAATTCCTTAAAAATAAAGTTCAAATCATTTTATTACTATTATTAGGGGCCAAGCACCGAAGGTGCTTAGGCCACTATTGTTATTGTTGGCGTTCCGTACGCTTATTCTTCTTCTTCTTCTTCCGCTCTTGAAGTCTATAGCAGCCCATAGAACCGCTTGCGGGAAAGTTGTGAAATTTGGCACACAGTTAGAGGACCGTCTGACCTTTGTCCATAGCAAATTTGGAGTCTCTAACTCAATCCCTCTAGCGCCACCAGCTGTCCAAAATTGCACTTATGTTTATGTTAATAACTTTTGAATCATAAGGGCTAGAAACAAAATTCTTTTTTCATATGATTCCTTGGGTCATGATGATTCGCTTGCACCATATGACATCATTTTCCGTCATGAAAATTTTTCCGCCATTTTGAATTTTCTGAAAAACCTACTTTTTCAAACTCCTCCTAGGCCGTTCAGTCCGATTTTCATATTGGCCATTTTAGCTGTCGGCCATTTTCAATTTTGTGCTATAATGCTGTATTTTATGAACGCATTAGCGTATCGTTACGAAACTTTGTATGGGTCATCAGGACAAAGCCCTGAACAAGCCTGATAAGTTTCGGCACGGCGCCACCTTGTGGTCAAAAGTTATATGAAAATTTACAAAAATGCTAATAACTTTTGACTTTTGACTTAGATTTCGTGGGTCATGCTGAGAAAACAGATATCAAATTTGCCATATTTAGCTGAACTTCCTGTCCGCTGTATTGTTTTTCTTTAAAAACCTACTTTTTCGAACTCCTCCTAGACCGTTGCTCCGATTTTCACCAAAATCAAACTGTATCATCTTCAGACCATGCCGACAAAAATGTATGGATTTCAAGTTGATAAGTCAAAACGTTTTCGTATACCAGAGCAACAAATGTGAGGCATGATGCAAAAACGACTCTTGAAGCTGTATCTCTGCAATGCTTTATCATATTCAGACCAAACTTGGTACGTGTCATCACAAGCATGACCTGAGGCATCATACAGTGTTCGGCGCAGTGCCACCTACTGGAGTGGAGATATGAAAAATGGCTATTTTTGCTGATAACTTCTGATGGGTTTGACCAAAATTCATAAATTTGGTATAGGTCATCAGGACAATGCCCTGAAGGAGCCTGAGAAGTTTCGGACCAGCGCCACCTTGTGGTTAAAAGTTATAACAAAATTGGCAAAAATGCTAATAACTTTTTTTTCTAATTGCTCACTGCTGCTGTTGGTCTGATGTTCCCAGCCATGTTGGCTGGCTTCTTGTGCCGTTTTTGTGCTTGGCCCCGTAATTGCTGCTTGCAGCTATATTTATTATTATTATTACTTTGAAAAGTAAGTTTTTCTTTATATTTGTAATATATTTCTGTCACAATTTTAACAACCCAAACTTTTATTACTAACAACAAATGAGAACACCCTACAACAAGTAAGACATATAGATCATATGAGCACTCACTTTGTCAGATGACTGTGAATTGTGTCTGGGAAATCCTTGCAAAAGTTCTCTTGAGAATAACACTGTTCTTTTGAGATCTCTGTCACACTGACGGGCTCTAAAGTTTTTCTCCTTTGGATTTCCTGTAAAGTACCAGGGAAATTCTTAGAAAAGCAATGTTCAGTATTTGATATACATTCCTACATATTTTTCAAACGCTATTATGTCAGCACATATTTGATCCTTTTCCAGCGCTTACCTCTAATAATGTAGTGCAAGCATCATATAGCTGGTCATACTCTGCCGTCTTCTGAAACAGTCTTAAACATTCTTGGAGTTTCTCTCTGGTTGCACTCAAAAACTCTTCCTTCACAGGTAGATCCTGAAAATGCAATAGCTTAAGGCGAGACACTACAGGTGAATAGGGATTTTTTTTAAATTAGAAGATATCACTGTGAAACTTCTCCAGTTTATTACTGGCATAAACATAAGAAAAAAATGTATTACAAGTTTTGTGTAAATTTATGTTTTAATATGCAAATGAGGCCTTATATACTTAAATATACACTAATTTGCATACATTTCCAAAAACAAAATCTGGAAATTGGTAAGGTCCAGGTTTAAAATTCTTGATTCTATTTGTTGACATATTAGATGAAAGGGCTTTTACAGAGGGGATTCTGGATATCTTATTTTGTGCTTTAGTAAATTAGAGAATACTGACATTAGCCTTAAAAACCTATTTTCGCCATGTTTTTTTGAGTAAAAGGACCTATAACACAGGATAGGAATGATATATCAACAAATCCCTCTGTAAAAGCCTTCAGAATATAGTTAAGTATAAGTCTGGAAAAGTTGGTGCTTATAGGTGCTACTGAAGTGGATATATCTGACTCTGAGTGTGAGAAAAAACTCATTTTGAGAAAACGGCCTTTAAAGTTTTATATTGTATAATTTCATAAATTTCTGTTGAAACCCCCAACTTACAAACAAAATATATATTCACTTTATTAATATCAGTATTATGTAATATTTAAAACACATGGAAATTGATAAATGAATAAATTATTAATAACAATAGCTTTAAGCTGAAGAGAACTACCTTAACAAACACACATAACAGTCACAAAAACTCATTTTGAGAAAACGGCCTTTAAAGTTTTGTATTGTATAATTTCATACATTTCTATTGAAACCCCCAACCTACAAAAAAATATATATATTCAGTTTATTAATATTAGTATTATATAATATTTAAAACACATGGAAATTGATAAATGAATAAATTATTAATAACAATAGCCTTAAGATGAAGAGAACTACCTTAACAAACGCACATTAACGGTCACAAAAACTGCAAACAAACTGTGTCTGTTTGTTGTATGTCCATCTATAACTAAATTAATCTAATAAACAGCTCCCTGTCTGTTTATAGCCTAAATGTCCATGCCTGCACCATATGTAGGCCCCTCTTCGATCTCCTGTCGGTGTCTTTTCACCTTTTTGGCTGCGCTTACGCTTTGGCGCCTGCGTTTCACACGGGTGGACTGAAAAATGTTCGCTTTTGAAAGTCTAACCATGTCAGTGTAACTGCATGTATTTACAGTGATAACTGTACACTGAAGCCACAACTTATCCATGACAGCCAGCATGGCAGAGGCACCTTCATTAAAAGTGGCAATAGCCATACTGGCTGCAGCCTCAACCCTGCTTTTCCCCACAAATACTGTTTTCGGACATCTGGCCCATATGACTGAGTTGAGGCACTCATTTGCATTTTGAGTGCCTCCATGCTGCATGCGCTGTAGCAGACTGTCACTGGACATTCGGTGGTACACAGGGATAAGCTTCTTTCCCACTTCACGTGACAGAAAGTTTTTAGTGTGATGCTTGTGGGACTCTGGTGTTTCTCCATTCTCCTCTGCTCTCCTGTACCAACACCATGATGGACTGCACCTCGTATGTAATGGATTGTCATCACTAGACATGTTGTGAAGGAGACCTGCCCAGATCTCAGCTTTCATTTTATCTATGGAGACCTGGTTGTTAATAATAGCCCCCCTGTAAAAATTTTGCAAGGCTTTACATTTAGGAGCAGTCAGCTTGCCCAGACCCTTGCCCCCTAATTGACCTAATTTACTTAGTTTCCTAAGTGCTGTCCCCATGCGCTTATGGGCATGATTTATGCACTCCAATTTCACAATTTCATGTACAGGGTACGGGTTGAGGGCAACCACCTCCTTAAATGCAGCACTATCTCCATCTGACAGCATCTCAGTATATCGCACCTGGTGACGACTGACTGACCTGGCCCACATCCTCTTTGCTGCCTCCTGCTCCATTGCTTTACTTGAGCCTGCAAAATTTTTAGCACAGTCAGTGTGTGCCTCCCTCCAGCTTTCAAATTCCTGGTCTGTTATTTTTCCTTCTCGCTTGGCACTATTCTTTAAGGCACATGCATGACAGTAGGAGGACAAGACCTCAAAGTCTATTACTAGACCTGTAAGGACATCAATGCACACACCGATGCCATAATTTGATGTGAAACCTCTTTTATGCCAGGTTCCATCAAAAGACACGCTGATGTTTATAACTGCATCTTCATCCTCCATCAGTAACCTTGCCACATCTGCATCAACCTCAGCATAAGCCTGCCTGATCTGCTCCCTGGCTCTGTGCAATGACCCCAAGCCTCTCTCAATTTCTGCAACTACAATGAAACAAATACTGCATAAATAAACATTGATTTAATCAGGTTTTATTTAAAGTGAACATATAACTTAACTTATTTTGTAAAAGACAGTGGATTCTTATATGATTATCTGATTATGATTATGTTATGTGTGTGTGTGTGAAAGTAAATCTGTCCAACAAAATATACTGAATATCATAAAATTTATTTGTTAATATTGTATGTATAAATATGTTTACATTTTTATGATATAATGTGCATTATGAGGGGAAATATAAATGTAATGTCACTCTCACTTCTGACACTATCCACAAGACAAAAGCATTTGGCATTTAGACACTACACTGCTCTGGCTCAACCTTTTTCATACCTGTCACTTTTCTGTTGTGTCTCTGATAAGTCTTAAGGTGAAGGGAAGGTATCCCAAACACCTTGCTGAATTTTTTGAGAGCTGCATACCCCATTCCTAATTCATGTGCTAAGAGCACCATCCGCACATTCACATCAAATGCAACGTCGTTCCTGGACTCGTCTTGCAGACGCGTAGATGTGTAAACACTTCTGCAGTACCTATCTCTCTCACACAGACTACACTCCAGCAACACACTGCTACAGAACCCATGATTCTGTGGATCGATGTTAATTTTCAGCCCTGATCCAGCACAGTTAGGACAACACAAACCACTGACTAATTCATTCAATCGTGCAACATGAATTATGAGCCATTCCTGTGTGGCGCGGCTGTCATTCCCTCCGACAGACTCTCTCTTTCCCTTTCCAAACGATAGCTTACGCGATGAGGCACTGGCTGATGGGGTTTCATCGTCTAATCTGTTGTTTACTTTCTTTTTACTATCTCTTGCAAGTGACAGCTGTTGCCGTCTTTTCTGTGAAACTTTATGAGCTGATTTCGGTGTTGTCGGCATTTTCTCTCAGGCGCAGAATAAACAATGAAGCGTGACGCCTGAGAACCAATCACGTAGTCGGAAATTCACATCGACCAATCAGATGTGGTTTTCGGCTGTAGTATTCCCCGGCAAACTTTCGCGGTTGGTTATTTCTACAAAGGAAATGCCCATATTTGGATTAGACAGCGCTGTTAATGAGACTGAGAGCTTTACAATGATACCAGGCATGACATGTTTCTGTGAATGGAGACGGCACGGGAGCTCGCGTTAGAATGCTAACTTTTGGTGATTTCCGATAGAAATCTAAAGGCGCAAGTTGACAAAATATAATGAAATAACCACCTTAATGTGTAATGTTGACATATTTTTTATTTTGACATGAAAGCTTACATGTTAAGGGAGCAAACTGGCCCAAAATCTCAAAATTAACCACTGCATGAAAAAAAGATGTTTTCACCTGCCGTGTCTCGCCTTAAAGGGTTAGTTCACCCTCAAAAGTACTCACCCTCTTGTCGTTCCACACCCATAAGACCTTTGTTCATCTTCAGAACCACTCTAGTCATGTTGACTATTTTAACCATTTTTTCAACTACCTTTCTGGATATCAAAAGGTGCAATGACGCTGCTGCCTACTGTACCCCAGCCAGCAATGAAACGTGGGGCCCAGATGGGTTAACTACGGGTTCCATGGGTACTGTGTGGGCATGGGCTTTGGCTGGGTGAAATCAGCGGGTCCCATGTAGGTTTTGTAGTACGAGTCCCACATAGGAAGCCCATATGAGCTGATTACATGGGCCCCATAAGGGACAGGCATGGGCCAAGTGGGCATGGGTTTGAACTGGGAATGCACATATGGGTCCTGCATAGAATTTTTATGGGTCAAGTGGGCATGGGTTTGAACTGGGAATGCACATATGGGTCCTGCATAGAATTTTTATGGGTCAAGTGGGCATGGGTTTGAACTGGGAACACATATATGGGTCTTGAATGGCATATTTATGGGTCAAGTGGGCATGGGTTTGAACTGGGAATGCACATATGGGTCCTGCATAGAATTTTTATGGGTCAAGTGGGCATGGGTTTGAACTGGGAAAACATATATGGGTCTTGCATGATATATTTATGGGCCAAGTGGGCATGGGTTTGATCTGGGAACACATGTATGGGTCTTGAATGGCATATTTATGGGTCAAGTGGGCATGGGTTTGAACTGGGAATGCACATATGGGTCCTGCATAGAATTTTTATGGGTCAAGTGGGCATGGGTTTGAACTGGGAATGCACATATGGGTCCTGCATAGAATTTTTATGGGTCAAGTGGGCATGGGTTTGAACTGGGAAAACATATATGGGTCTTGCATGATATATTTATGGGCCAAGTTGGCATGGGTTTGAACTGGGAACACATATATGGGTCTTGCATGATATATTTATGGGCCAAGTTGGCATGAGTTTGAACTGGGAACACATATATGGGTCTTATATATATTTATACAACAATTCTGTCTGGTTCTCGAATCTGATTGGCTGATAGCCATGCGATATTTCAGCGATATCAGCACTCCTCCTACCTTTTCACCGTTTGTATCACTCCGCTTGAAGTGACCGTCATGGCGGCCGACCAAATCAACCGCAAGCTTTACAAATACTACTTGTTGTACCACAAACTGCAGTTTTAATAGTTTTTAGGCGATAATGTAGTTGTTTAGACCTGAAATATGTGACTCATATTTAATAACAGCGCCTATTTTACAACTTGTTTTGATGTTTTCAGAGATGTGAGCTCCAGGGCGTCAGCGACCGTTCAGTGCTTCTGTAACTGCCGAGAACAGCTTAGTCTCGGCCAGTGACTCGTGGATTTGCCGCTGGCTCTTATAGTGGTTAAACATGAGACATTATTCAATTTGAGTACATAGAACAGGCAATCTTTGGTCTTTATTAATCTATTATTTGTTCCAGAGCAAGTCGAATTGTGCTATGTTAAATTTGATAATAAACAACGTTATGTTACATCATTATATATAGGCTAGCATATTGGCTTCAACTAGACGGGACATATCAGACGAAGACTCTTCTCCGCTCTTCAAATACGTAAAACATTAAACTTTATAAACATAGGGTTTTTTTAGTAAAGAAAACGCTTTACAATTTTTTTTCTAACATCAGATCTTTATTTACCTTTGCATTGCACAGAGATGTCCAAACTGCGTGCACACTTCATTCACGAGGGGATGCGGATTAATGTAATGAAGTTTGATTGACAGTTTGAGGATCCAATGGAGTTAAGAGGTTTTGTCACAAGCTCTTTAAAATCCTTTTCATTCCTTAAATATTTGTAAAACCCACATACAAGCGTAAATGTTTTTTGTTTTGTTTTTGTTTTTTGTAAATAAGTAGTGCTTTGTTTGACTGAACTGTACAATTGTGCTTATTTGTTGTTCAATAAATATTATTTTATATAAATATGTCCATTAGTAAGTAATATGGATTGAGTGAAAGTTACATTAATACGCCATTAGATGGCAGCAACACTTTACAGGAGGAATGAGTCAGTGAAGCACAAGAGACTTTTAAATTTAAAGGAACTTTTGCAAAGGAAGTTGTTTTTAGTGCTGTAGTGTTATACAAAGATCGCTTTCCTCAGAGGACATTCAAACGGACTTTTATAATGGATATAATATTATGGACATCGACTTGAAGAATGAATGTAATGCATTATATCAGACAGGTAATAGCCTACTGTCTCTCTCTAATACTGTATAAAATTCAGTGTGTTTCAATGAAGCGACTCGACGTTCCTTCGTTACTAGTTCTAAAGTGACGTTTTAGAGTTAGTAACAGAGGCTTGGTCCAACTGACAACTTGAGATATGAATCCGTGGCGGAAGGAAGTAGTGCTGCACAAAATAGGGTTTTAAAGACACTCCGTTGTTGTTCTTATTTATTTACACACTCATGTGTCCGTCACTTGGGTAAAGTTGGTTTTATATTCGCACAATCAGACATCCGTATTCAATAGCCTTGTTAATCACACTACATTGGACATTCAGTGGACATTCACAAGTAAATATGCCATTAAAACAATACTTGCCTATTTTGATCGGCTGTGAAAAATTTTGTAAGTTGACAATTGTTGGTTGTCAATATCATGTCGCTGCTTAAAATTCGCAAACATTCCCATACGGTAAAAAAAAATATATTTTATCTGGCCAAAATATATTTTAAATATATGGTAAATATTTGTTGCAAACAGTTAATTTCAATGAAATATATTTTTGAATATATATATATATATATATATATATATATATATATATATATATATATATATATATATATATATATATATGTATATATATATGTATATATATTGTTTCAACCTTCATATACTTAAAATATATTTAAATATGTATTTCAGGGTCAGGAAAAATATATTTATATATGAAAATATATTTCAGGGCGCAAGAAAATACATTTCCAATCTTACAGTAGACAATGCAAATGTGCGTGGAAGAAAGCTTTGCGAACAAAACTATCCATTATGTTTGAAGAATTTTGAAAAACATGAATTTCCACATATTTTCCACATTGACACTTTGTTCACATATCTTCCCAAAAAATACCTGTGTAATAGTGATCATGGCACCTCACAAATGTGTGTTTTAGTCTATTACTTATTAATTAATTCATTTATTTATTAATTTAATTGTAATTTATTGTCAGTGTAATATAGCGTTTAGATCTACATCAAATACGAATAAATAGATTAATAAAATCGCTAGCTGTACGATGTTAACTGTGACGTAATTTGAATGGGAAACCACTAGCAGCGCTCACAGACTTTTGGAGTACTGCGCATGCGCGTCATTTTGAACTGTAACGGTCGTCAGTCAACCGGGAGTTTTCGGAGTAAAAGGTGAGAGCTAACGTTATAACTTTATTTTTAGTCGTCATTTTTCACATATGTAATGTTCATTGCTACTTTGAATGTATAATGTTTTATTGTCAAGGGTTTTTTTTTTTTACTTTAATTGTAAAATTAATGCCCCGTTTGTTTATTTGCTCACATGAGACGCATTTGATATTTTCAGATTTCCGTTTTAAAGTTAGTTGTTTTTAATTTGGACACTAGTGAAAACTAACGTTACACACAAAAAATGTGTAATATTTTTTTTTTTTTTTAATTTCAGCTGTAGAGTGTTTGGGAGACGGTGCTGCCTGCTGTTGTCGATCTATGATGCTCCTGTCACTGATAGTGGCCTGTAACGTAAGTCTTTTTTTTTTTTTTTTTTTTGGCTAAATTTAATGTTTTACTAAACTTGTTAAGTAGGCACACATTATTTTCTCGTTATTAAAGTTCAGGCATATGCTGGACACAATGCATTAATGGCATTTCATACGCTCAATTTTTCTACTATTATTATTATCATTATTAATATAGCCTTACTATAATATAATTTTTATTCACTTTCTGCTGAATGACAAGCTGTTTTCGATTATCCAGTTGAGCCAGTGATTCAGTAAGTTGCTTGTAACAGAAGATGCTTATTTGTCACGACTTACAGGTTTACATGTGTCATTCATTACTGAAAAAAATCTGCTTTTTATTTTCAGTAGCAGAAGCAGAGACGGTTTGTGCAACAGCAACAAGGTGAGAATGATGAGACACTTTAAGAAGTAGTTTTTTTTTTTTTTTTTAATTAAGCACTGTTAAGCAAATTATATTATTTTATTTGTGTAATTTATGAATTGATATGTTCTCTGCACTTGTGTTAATATCTGTTTCTGTCTGGAACAGGTGCGGGTCAAAACCCATCTGTCAAGACCCTTGTCCACTTGCTGTCCGCCCCACCAGCCCAACGATTGTGCTGGAGAACCACAAGTCACAGGTACAGGATAATGTTCATAGTCAAGTCATCTTCATTTCTGTGGCACTTTATACAAAACAGCTTCACAGTAAAAAACATGAAATAGTCAACATGACCCTAGTTGAAGTGAAACACTAGGTGTGTGTTAGAAAAATACTAATATTTTAAAGTCTGTACATGCAAATGATTCCTCAAGCTTTAAAACACATCACAAATTACAACATGTTGACTTTGAGCCCATATTGGACAGTTGGCAAATCTGTAATGTAACAAATTTAACATAACAGTATTTTCCAAAAACACACCTATTGTTTCACTTCAGAAGAAGTTGATTAATCAACTGAGGTCATGTGGATTACCGTCATGTTCACTTTGGTTTTTGACCTTCTTGCGTGAACACACAGAGATGGATTATTTTTCTAAATATCTCTGTTTGTATTCCACAGAAAAAGAGAATGTCATAATCAACTGGAACAGCATGAGGGTAAGTATCCCTTTAAGTTAGCTTAACTGAGTGACTTTGTGATATTCCACTATCCCTTCATTTGTAAAAGTGAAAATGCAATGCAGAAGTGTAAAGAAAGGCTAATTCGACCTCTCCTCAATCATCAGTTTCTTTACTGTACTGTCTAAAAATATGCCCATTAAATATCTTTAAAATCCAGTATACCTGTAATTGTTTTAGTTCCAGTGTAAACAAAAATATCAGGAAATCCAAAACTAGTTAGAGGACAAAGTGCATGCCCTCTGTACCTGTACTGATGTTCAGTGATTGTGTTTTGTCTTTTGTATGAGTACAGTGGTAGAGACAGAGAAGAAGTGCCTTTGATGAGGAAACCATGGCAGCCATATATACGGTAAGTTAATACTTAGTGAAAGGAAAATTTACTAGAAACATTAAGTTCTAAAAAAATTACTGATTTTTGTCTCACAGTCAAGAAGAGATTTCCAAATGTGTCCAAAGAAGCTTTGAGGATTTGACGTGGGGAAAGTGAGACTTCTTGAAAGCAAAAAAGTTATATTTGTTTGAATATTGTAATTTTTTGAACATTGTAAAGTATGTTCCTTGCTGATTTTTATTCAAATGTTCACGTGTTATAGACAACAAATAAAATTTTTTTCAAATGTGACATGTGAATGTATTTTCTTGGGTTGAAATATATGTAGGGCAAAATATATTTTTAAATGCTTTTGTAAAATATATTTTGAAAATATATTTTAAAAAAATATACAAAACATGGCCAAAAAATACATTTTAGGAAAATGTATTTATATGTGAAAATATATTTATAGCGAATATATTTTTTGGCCATTTTTTGTATATTTTGAAATATATTTAAAAATATATTTGAAAATAATTTTTTTTACCGTATGGGTTAATTTATTGCACAATTATTGGAAAGTTTGAATTTATCATAAGTCCGAATGTGCGAATATAAAACCAACTTTACCGAAGTCGTGCCGTCGAACTGTTGTATAAATGCAATATCACACTCGTAGCCGTGCGATATGGCTGTATATCAGCACGCAGTGATTACCTACGGATGACGTCACACGGAGTGTGATATTGCTCATATATCTATGGGTAAAAAAGAACATTGACAACACAAACGCCATGACTGTTTTGGATGTATTTTTTGGAGAGATGTTTTGTTTTCTTTTTTATATAATATATTTTTATTTACCGGTACGTTGTAAAATTTTAATTGTTAAAGATTATGTTTGTTGTTCAATGTATTATATAATGAGTGTATTTTGTATTGTATTTTTGGAGGGGGTTTTTTTCAGAGATTTTTTTTAAATATATTTTTTAGTTTACTGTATGTTGTGACATTGTTTTTTAAAGATACTTTTTGTTGTTCAATTTAATATATTTCTTGCAGTTCAAAGCATCAAGTGTCTTGTATTTATCTTGTACTTACATTCATTCTTCATTTTTAATTTTTCTTAGATTGTTCCCTTAAATGAATGGTTGGGCTTACCTTGCATGAATTGCCCACTTAGGACCAACATAAGATCCTTACAGAGCCCACTTTAAGCCCATATGGGCATTCACGGTTGAATCCTGGTGCAAACCCACTTTAAACCCCTTTAGGCAGGTGGGGCCCAAATGGGTCTGACACAAATTGCCCGGTTAAGACCCATATAAGACCCTTACAGATCCCACTTAAAACCCACCTAGGCATCCATGGCTGGCCCCCATGTGGATCCCGGGTGCAAGCCCACTTTAAACCCCTTTAGGCAGATGGGGCCCAAATGGGTCTGTCATGAATTGCCCGGTTAAGACCCTTACAGATTCCACTTAAAACCCATCTGGGCATCCACGGCTGGTCCCCATGTGTATCCCGGGTGCAAGCCCACTTTAAACCCCTTCAGACTGGTGGGCCCCAAATGGGTTTGGCATGAATTGCCCAGTTAGGACCCACACAAGACCCTTACAGATCCCACTTAAAACCCATCTGGGCATCCATGGCTGGCCCCCATGTGGATCCCGGGTGTAAGCCCACTTTAAACCCCTTTGGGCAGGTGGGGCCCAAATGGGTTTGGCATGAATTGCCCAGTTAGGACCCATGCAGTACCCTTACAGTTCCCACTTTTAGTACGTCTGGGCTTCCACGGCTTGCCCCAATGTGGATCCCAGTGCAAGCCCATAATGGGGCCCACATTTGCCGCCCATGAAGCCCTCATCTGGGGCCCACATGTCATTGCTGGCTGGGACGTGTGGATCAGATACCCTCAGATTTCATCAAAAATATCTTAATTTGTGTTCCAAAGATGAACGAAGGTCTTACGGGTGTGGAACGACATGAGGGTGAGTACTTACTGACAGAAATTTCATTTTTGGGTGAACTAACTTTTTAATGACTAAGGGCATTCACTTATTGATAAAAAATACATAAACAAAAGCTTCATTTCAACTAAGATCATTTTCACAATGAAATTCACTGAAAAGATACAGACCATGTTACAGTGGGACACGGGATAAGCCAATGTGACATCCAGGGAAGCGTTGTACTGGACTAAGCTCCTATGTCTGTAGTAAGATATCAGATCTGGCATTGAGCTGAAGGTCAGAGGCTCAGAGAATCCAAATTTTCCATCTCGATGATGGATCCTAATGAGTTTGTTGGTGCCATTGTTCCTGTGGGGATTTCAATAAGCACTTTCAAACGTATAGCCTTTTCTGTTAATTCAGTGGTACAATGTATTTCTCCGTGTAGAAAAAAAAGAAAAGAGACCATTGTCGAAATGCTGACAAATCAAATCTGGCAATTTGCTTGTCAGCTTAAGATGTTGTTATATAGCTGAAAAAAATTGTAACAATGCTATTTGTGAACAAAGCCATAAGATTAAAGGTGCTAAAGAGGATCTTTTCGTCGACTGAGAAACCAAAGACTGTTAGTGAGTTTTTGAAATGAGCGCATGAGTAAGAACAACCCCCCTCCTTCACAGCTCATTTCGAGGGAACGCCTCCCAAAACTCGTGCACAAGTATTGAAACACGAGTGTTTACCACCGGCATTCGCTGTGTCGTGTTAGTGGATTCATTATGTTGGACTCACCGCAGGTAACTCATAATCTGCAGTTGTTACTCCTGTCTCCGGACAAAAACATTGCATGCAGCACCTGTAGAGTGTGGAAAGTTACTGGAGCGCACAGCCACGCACGTCTCGCACAAGGAACGTCATGGCAGTGATTGACAAGCCAGAGGGCCAATTGTTTGCATGATGATCATGTAAACGATTGGCTGATGTTTTTAAGGCCCTACCTCGTGCACAGATGATGTATATTAGTATTATTCCTTTCAGTGCACCTGTCACGATCACAGTCGGCTCCTGTCAGTTTCTGGACTACGCTTCCCACAATCCTCCCTGCCAATCACATGCACTCACTCCACCAATCACCTGTTGCCACATACAGCCATGCACACTCCACACTAATCACCACACCTAGCTGATACGCATTACCTGGACTATAAAGGACTCACACACACACCACCTCACCGCGAAGTCTTGATTCCTTGTGACAATTCTGAGCGTTTCCTTGTATCCTGTCTGCCTGTGATTGATCTTGCCTGTTCCCATTTATTGACCCGTTGCTGCCTGTCCTGACTCTTGCCTTTTATACTGTTCTGTGAATTATATCCGCCTGCCTCGATCTACTGCCTGTGCCCTGACTACGATTCTGCCTAACCCTCTGCTGTACCTGTTTGCTCCTGATAGACCCTCCTGTATGACCACGCTTACTTTTGTAATAAAGCTTGCAGATGGATCTCTGCCTGAGTCTCCCTTTGTTACAGCACCTAATAAATAGTCTTTTATCAGTTAGTAAAGACAGTTTCAAGTAATATTGCAAAAAAGTATAAAAACAAAACATCCTCTTTAGCACCTTTAACTTAACATTTCATTTCAGCACATTCATGGTTAGGATATTCTGATGTAAAAAGAGTTTGAACCAAACTTCTGACCGACATAATGTCTGCATGCTGTGTGGTTGTAAGCCTGTGACACGAGAGTTAATTATCTATGTTCTGGAAAAGATGTAGTCAAATTAGGGTACGTTTACACAACACCATTTTCAACTAAAAATGGAAAACGTTTTATGCATTTATTAGGAATAGGCATTTTTCAGAAACACTGTATTTGAATTTTTGGGCTCATAAAAAATAAATATTCGAATATTTGTTTATTTAAATTACATTTAACAGGAAAGACGTTATTTTTTTAAACATCTTAAACAAGTTTTTGTCACCATTTCTGAACAAGCTTACGTTATATAGATTGAGGTTTTCTTTTAGCAGAAAACATTAAATAATATTTGTATACAAAAAATGTAAAGAACAAAAGCATTTAAGCTCAAGCAGAGGGAACAGGAAAAAACGTTAATGAAGCAGACTGCGCCAAGTATCATACAGAATGTACAGAAAGCCAGGAAACCGGCATATGGTTATCGTGTTTATAATTATTGTTTCACATGTTCATGTTGAGAAAAACAATAATATCCACATGTTCAGGTGACAGTTAACTCCACAAATTGATAACAATAGGTAAGTCCGGCTGCAGAGAAAAAGCGCTCCGCTGTCACAGTTGCAGGGACACAAATATAACGGAGACAAAATTAAAGGAAGCATATGTGTCGAGAATCATTTTGCTAGCTGATAAGGTATCTTCTCGGCTTACTCAGGGTGCAGGTACATTTACCTACAGTCGTGAGCGCAGTGATGGACAGCTGTCTTTCCTCATTCAACTGGTGTTTCGATTTTGTGTGATTTCTCATTTTGGTGGTGATATTATCAGTTTCATTGATTAATTTGATCAAAATATATTAGATTTTGTAAGATCATTTAATAAGATAATTTCGATCTAAGTAATTACAAAGTTCACGAGGCAGACTTGCATTCTGTGATCAATTATAATCAACTTGTTAACACACTGCACAGCGCCACCCAGTGCAATTAGTTAGAACTGTGAGTTTTGTGCTTGGGATTTTTCATTGATTCACTGCATTTACGGCCAGCAAACAAAGCAATGTAGTAAAATTTGAATAGTATTTTTATTTTTCGAATAATAATTACAGATTGAATATTCAAATATTCTATTCATGCATACCCCTAGCATTTACACGACAACAGCGTTTTGGGGGCCTGAAAAGGCAAACTTTTGAAAACAGGTTTCAAAGTGTACGTTTTTGAAAATGATACCCACGTCACTATATATAAAAAGCAATCATCCATACTCGACTTGGTGAAAAGAAATTTTTTTTTTTTCTTAAGGGACATTTCAGTCTTGTGTCTGACGTTTAATTACACATTTTAAATGGCAAATTCTGGTAATAATAACATATAAAGAACGCGTAAATGATGGTAATGAAATTACCAGCACATGACGTTGCTGTAACGTTGCCAGTAAGTCATGGAATAATATTACGGGCATACAACGTTGTAGTTACGTTACTAGTAAGTCATGGAATTACCAATATATTACAATTAGAGTACGTATCTTGAACGTCCTTGGTAATCTTATAACGTTAGGGGGTCGTACTGACGACGTTGTGAGATGGTAATCTGAAGGTAATGAAATTACTGGCATGCGACGTCATTACGTTGTCAGTTAGTAAGTCATGAAATTACCAAAAAGTACGAATACATTACATAACTGTTACGTCGTGTGTTAGCTGGGATTATCATCTCCGTGTAAATGACAAAAATGCAAATTTGTGAAAAATTTGTGGCATGTTCAGTCTATAGGTGCGTAGTGTTACTTTACAAACTGACATCGCCAACTTCTAGCCTGGCAGCATAATACAGCGTTTTTAGTCGTTTTCGCGGATCTGTGTGAACAGGGATTATTTTGACAACATAGCCATCTGTACACTAAAAAACGCAAAGGAAAGACTTTTCCATTTTTAGTACATTGTTGTTGGGTAAACACCTTTAAACAGATGCTAAAACTACTAGCAAATCACAGTTTTAATGACACTAATGTGTGAACTAATGCACTAGTGTGTAATATATACAAAAGACTGTTTCATGTGTGAAAGTTACTAATGATTAGTTGTCCACTGTCGGCTCTACCTCACATATCTGCTGTGTTTTCACTAAAATAAGAATCTTAAAACATGCAATTCTTACCTAACAGTTAATGTATATTCTCCCTGCACCCTGCAGGAGGCATTTCGGACCAGGAAAGCACCATCAGGCATGCCGTGGAGTATTTCATTCACCTCCTCCCTAATGTAAGTGGTATAAATTCAATTATAAGCAAGCAAAGTGATAAAGACAAAAAATAATAAGACTTATTCTGACAAAATAGTTCACCAAATAAAATAAAAAATAATCTCACCTTGATATGTCAGCCCAGTACCACCCGTCCTCCTGTAATGAATTGTTGGGCTCCATTTCTCTTAGTAGATGATCGTCGCCACTGATGACTGATTGAAGGAACATAATGAAACATAATGTGAGACAACTGATTATTGAACAGTTCAGCAACTGTTACACTTTTACTGGAAAACCTCTAGCCCTAATCTACTATTTTACTTATTTTATTTGAAAAATATACAGATATTTGAAATGATTTTTGTATTATGTATTTATCAATAATATCTATGACTGCCATGATAAAAAGTCTATATTTTAAAATATATTACAATATAAATTAATGTAATAAATATGATATTAAATATACTAAATTATATTTAATAATTATATTGTAAAATTAATTATTACATTGGAATATTTAATCTATTTTACACAGAAAACATAACATTTTCGCCTTCATTTCATTTTGTATGTCAGTTTACATTACATAAATCGTTTTAATACAAACACGAGTGACAAATTGGACAGAAACTATAGATAATAATGTTAACTAGACACACTTTGTTTCTATAAAGATGCCTGTCTAGAACTATGTGCAGACTGCCTGAAGTGACAGCTGTGGACAGAACAGCGTTCGGGATTTCCCTAGTATTCCCGCCTGCGAATTCACGAATCCTACTATGGAAAAGGTGAAGGTCTGTGAATATTAACTACATAACGTGACGTACATCAGCGGGTCTCTACTATTGGCTTAAATTAAGACTTTGCAAGACTCATGCAGAGGTTCTGGACTCATGAATACTAATCAAGTTAAGTGATTGGACGCTCAAGGACTGTTACCAAGCCACGTCATCATTGCCTATTTAATATTCATAAGCTAACGCTTCACCATAGTAGGATTGGTATTTCGTGGCCCGATATTCCTGCACTGCTGACCTCAATGAACTCAGCGATGACATGTTGAGACATGCAGAACTCAACGAATGAAAAGCCCAAGATTGGGCTAACTCACTTTTATATAATATGAACTAACTTTCACAAATATTACCTTCATAAATACTGTTATTGTTCCCAAGATTAATGCTTGACACTTAGAATTGTGTTTGAACGAGAACAAAGACAGGTTGATTTAAACATAATAAACACCAAATATAAAAAGATGACAAGGAAAAAATAAGAAATAAAGTTACGCACCAGTGCCAGCTGCGCTGACTCGACTCATTTCGATGTAGGAAAACGGTTCTTCAGACGACGACATCCTTTCATCAACAATGGATCGTGTTGCAGAAAATTAAGCGTTTAAATACTGTAAATCGTTCCGTCAAATAATTGTAAACGATTGTCTAACGTGAATTGTTATATCTCAGATAGCGAAGAAAGCAACAGCAGAACAATGTTAAAAATCCGAAAAAGACAGTTTTTCTCTTATTAGTCCAAGAATCCAGTTGTAATAATTTGAAAGCCAGTCATTCAAAATAAAACTTAGCAATAAAGCTTATGATCATGTACCGAATATCATACATGATCGGCACGTTCATAACGCTGTATATTGATCTAACGTTAAATATCCAAATGAACAGTGTGTCTTGAGTGAATCAAACTCTTATAAGGTTTGGGACGATGTAAGTGTCTGACTGAGGACGATACCATCGATCTGCATAGGGAAAACTTTATACAGGATGTCCTTGTGTTGTTGTTATTATTATTTTGTTTTTGTTATACGTTGCCATTTCTTTTATCAAAATTTTGAAAATACATTTTAGAAATTCTGTATTAATTGTATGCTCTTGTTTTAAGCCACTGTTGTGTTAACGTTATCACCCCCCCGCAATTATGTTACGGTCCGTTGTCGATACTTTTCTTTATCAACTAGTTTCAGTCCAAATTCTGAGTTTTCTGCACACAAACAGTGTCATTTATATATATATATTTTAGAAATAAAATGAAACTGTCAAAATGAATAAAGAAAAATGTCATGACGTTTTTAAACTTTTAAATATTCGAAAGGTCTGCACATAGGGGAGTTCCTTCAGTGAAGGGAACATTGTGTACTGTTGACATTGTCTGCCTACTGACATGAGAAAGAAAGTTTCACTCTTAAATAGTGTTCAAACACTTCGGTTGAGCCTGCAAAACAGCATATACTTTTCAGATAGGAAGACATGTGAATTGTTTTTATAATATCTCGAGGAAGTCGATGAACAGCACAGAAAGACATTTTAAATTAATTAACAATGAGTCTAAATAAGTCTAATAAGACAATATAGCGCGATTTATCGCACATAACATTAAATTGTATAACATATTTTGATATAGTGATAAATAATTTCACATTAAATCTCCTAAATAACAATTAATCACGTTCAGTAGGCCTAGGCTTATTTTAATGCTATAAAACAAAATATCAATCGCAAAAATTAACGCTATCTAGTATTCACACTTCTTGTCTGAAATCGTCTGACAGTAGTGTTATATGTTTTAATATCAATTTACATACATTTTACATACATTTGTCCAATCTCATTTTCAAAACTCTAAACACATTTAGCACATCCTTCTGTTGTGGCCATACCATTTAGCCTAAACAATTCATTTTCTTTTTATTTTAAGCACACCTTACCAAAATTGGATCTTTCTCATCTTATTTGCAAATGCTTAAACACAGCAAGTCAGAAATGAAGACCTAATATTCCAATCTTTAAGTATAGGATAAAACCTATACTTTTGTAACAACAGGAGTACTGGAAAAGTACTGGAAAAATATAAAACAAATACTTAAACAATTGATAAGCATTTTATAGCAGCTCACTTTAGAAATAGCAGATTCCAATCTCAGTTGGAGGCATAGTCAGGTGTTAAATTTATTTTCATTACATGGACACACAGTAAAATAAGGCTCTTTGGATTGGATTGGATTTGTTCAGTGTGTATGAAGAACAACACAGAGGAGCAGAGAGAAAATAGGTGAGGGAGAGGAATAGATGAAGGAGGAGAGGAGAAGTTGGATCAGGACAAGGGAGAAGAAGAGGTATGGGAGAGGAGGAAGAATGTGTGCTGAATTGTGCATCTTTATGGTTTTACCCCTTATACATGTAGAAATGAAAGCTTATTTCTGAAAATAAAAAAGGTAACTGTGACTTTTTATATTTCTCTCAATTCCTAGTTTATATCTCACAATTCTGAGAAAAAAGTCATAAATGTGAGATGTAAACTCACAATTGCAAAACTATTTTTGATAAAAGTCACAATTACCTTTTATGCTTTTTTATTCTGTGGAGGAAAAAAAGCTTCCATAATAACCAAAGACCATGCATGTTGGATTTTGTTGTTGATCAGTGGCAGCAATTTCAGCTATGGCAGTTTTCATTTCAGTAAAAGCTTCATACTACAACGATTACTACAATGATTCCACTACCACTGTTCCATATTTACAAAATATGTGGTCTGCATAGGGCACTAGCTACCAAGGGGACACCATCACACCCTCTATGGGGGCACCATCAACACCACACACCCAACCCCAACAGTCATTGTGCTTTGATTGACTATGTTGGATAGAAAACTAGTGCTATGTTTTGACAGAATGACTCGATTTTGAATCAGGTTTGCTGTGTTTTGATATAGTATATGTTGAAAAAGGTTTTTAGCATTTTGAAATGTAGAGTTTGGGTTTATTTAACAAAATATGGTTTTGGGCAGAAAATTAACTATTTGGCTAATTGTTTGATGTACCTGTATGTGTGTTGCTGTGTTAAGAGTTTAGAAAAAGTACTTTATCTATTGGTAAACGCTTGTTAGCAATTGTCTTGATCACCGTCTGTCCCTGTCACGCCCCGGACTACATCTCCCACGATCCTCTCTGCCAGTCACATGTTCTCTCCTTGTTAATCACCACACCCAGCTGTAGCTCATTACACGGACTACAAAAGACTCATACACACATCACCTCAGGGCTAGGTCTTGTTTTCCCCAGTGTAACATTTCCAAGCGTTTATCCTGTTTCCTTGTCTGTTCCGGTTCCTGTTACTGATCCCTGTCTGGTTCTCCTGTTCTGTGATTGATAGCTGCCTGCCTTTTGACTACGATCCTGCCTGTCTCTGATGTTCTTGTTCGCTCCGTTTGACCATGCCCGTACGACCACGCTCAACATTTAATAAAGCTTTGCATGTGGATCTTACTCTGAGTCCCGCCTTCGTTACAGCAATTGAAAAAAACTGTAATAGACTATGTAATACACAATTATAGGCTTATGAGGCACTGCTTCAGCAAATTTTAGACCTGATTTGATCTGGAAAGGACTTACAAGTTGCCAGTTTTCTGTTCTTTTAGCCCTTTGCAAGTATTACAAAAATGACAATAAAAATATATAAAAAATAATAAACCAAATTTGTCAATTTCGAGATCTGTGTCTATTCTGCATACGTGCAATAATCTTTAAATACGGTACATAATTGGTATCTTTATCATTCAGACCAAACCAATATTGTTTTAACCTCTTGTTTTAATTTAGCCTACAGTTAATTAATCATAAACAAAAGTTGACCTGCTCTATAGAGTCAAGACATTTTGTTATTGCTGGAATGTTATTGCTCATAATCTCCCATTCAATAATGTGGCAATTCATGGCAATAAAAATCTTTACATATTGAGATGTCAGATTATAATTGATCATTATAGAATGGCAGAATAATATGTTCTGTAATCTTTTACATAATGATTTTCTGTACACTGACAACACAATTTCCAAACACGTCACTTAGTCAATAAACATTATCTTTCTATTTCATATCCTTTGTAAATAGTCAGATCTCTTGGTGTCTAATACAAACAATCCACTAAGTAGAACAAAATATAATTTGCTTTTGGCTAGATCACATCGCACTTTTCCATAAGCACAAGTGATACAGTGGTTATTTCTGGTTGTTTATGTTAGGACAACTATGCCAAGATCAGGATGTGCGTATACAGAGCCATGGCCATTGTGTTTCGGAATCACAACTTCATTCTGTCTCTGTTAGTAAACAAAGATTAGAGAATATGAATCATTATATGTGCTATGACTTCCTTTGTAGTGTATTTGGTTGGTTTTAAGAACCAACCTCAGATAATGTGTTGCAAGTTGTAGTTTTCTTTGCAGTAATAATTGATTAACAATATCTGTTGACCAAAACAATACTCAGTGTTGGGGAGTAACGGAATACATGTACCGGCGTTACGTATTCAGAATACAAATTATGAGTAACTGTATTCCGTTACAGTTACAATTTAAATAGTTGGTATTTAGAATACAGTTACATTGTTGAAATCAATGGATTACATGAGGATACTTCTCTGTTTCACAATCTCTAAATAACGTTTATATATATATATAAAAAAAAAATAAATAAATAAGGCAACTTTCCATTTCCCAGAAGCCCCAATATAAAAACGAAAAAATGCGCGGTTTGCGTGATCAGTCGGAAGAGAAGCAGCGGGAGCTCAGCTACAGGTAGAGATGGAGCCGAAACAACAGAGCCAGGGCAAGAATGCGTTTATATCTTGGAAATTTAAACAGCATTTCACACTAAAAAAAGAGGGAGAACGAAATATATCTGTGCAATGCAACCTCTGCTTACCAGCAACCAACCTCCTTTCAGCGTCCAAAGACTCCACTTCCAACCTGAAGAAGCATCTTAAAGTAAGTATTTTTTTTTTCTTTAAATTAGCCAGGTTTAGTCGTCTGCTGTAATTTTACTGGTCACCTTGCTATTTTATAGTTGTATCAGGTAGCTAACGTTACCAGGTCTGTAACGATATGCAATGTGATATGAAACCGAAATCACGATGACACTCATATCGACGAACTGCGTGTCCATTACAGATTTGAGCAAAACTTTTGCGATTTTTTTTTTTCTAAATGTCGACAAAAAACTATTTTGAAATGACGGTGTTTCCATTAACCAATGTTATGCGACTAAAACTTTTTTTTTTTACATTTTTTTTTTCTCGCGCGAAAAGCAAAATCATTCCAAAAACCATGGCAACGGACGTTGGTAGGTTTATGTACTAGGCTATATCCCAGCCACTGCGCTGGCCATTATTATTAATTGTTGGAAATGTATGTGTGTTTTCCAAGCATTAATGGTAAGGAACGACCCTTGTTATACTTGTGAGTGGCACATATGAGGTGTTTCAGCACTAAAAGACTGCTTTAAAACTTTCACAGAGACCTCAAACAGAAAGCACAAAGGCTTTCTGTAAAGTTAATTTCGTTTTGTATTAATTTTATTTTAATTTTAATCAACGTTTCATTAAAAAATTTCATGGATTTAATAAATAAGTAAATATAGCATACTCATACCACTTGGCTAGCAACATGGGTTCAGGATAGTGCTAAAACAATTTCAGTGTTATTAATTTGTGCTCTTTGTGTCTTTCTTTATTTTAGAGGAAGCATTCCAGTGTCTTGCATAGAGCAGAAATGGCATCAGATGATGGTGGTGAAGGAAGTGCCATGCCCACCCCACCTCCTCTCAAACAAGCAACACTCTGCAGCACCTCAGCATCAATCACCCAAAGTAAAGTAAACTCCTTGGTTCTTAATTTCATAATTGCAGATGTGCAGCCCTTTTCTTTGGTGGACAATGCCTCATTCCGTGAGATGATTGCAGGAATTAGTGGGGGTAGGACACACATGTGCAGAAAAACATTGATGCAGCGCATTGAAAGGGGATTTCAAAATATGAAGGAGGCAATTACTGAAACTCTTCAGGATGTTCAAACCGTGTGCACAACAGCAGATATATGGACGGCTCATCATAGGAGTTTCATGGGAATCACGTGTCATTGGATTGAGCCAGAGACATTAGATCGAAAGTCTGCTGCATTGGCATGTGAAAGGATAAGGGGCCGCCACACCTATGATGTCATTGCTGCCAAAGTTAGTCAGATTCATGCAGAATTCCAGATCGAAGGCAAAGTCAGTGCCACAGTCACTGACAATGGTAGCAATTTCGTTAAGGCATTCAGTGAATATGGAGGCTGTGAAATGGATGATGAGATGGATAACACAGATGATGTGCAGTTTGCTGATGTCTCTGCAGTTCTTCAGGAAGAGGAAGAGGAGCTAAACTTTTTTTTGCCACCTCACCATCGATGTGCCGCGCATACCTTGAATCTTATTGCCACAACTGATCTTGACAAAGCTGCCTCACAGGGTGTTTCTCGAAAATTATACAGAAGTGCAATGTCTAAATGTGCTGCAATCTGGAATAAGGCTCATCGCTCATCAGGTGCTGCTGATGCAATTGAGGAAATTGCCCAAATGAGATGTTTGGTACCTTCAGTGACTAGGTGGAGCTCAGAGTATCATGCAATCGAGAAGTTGATGAGTCTCACTGAGAGTCAGCTCAATGGAATCTGTGACCAGCTGAAATTGGCCAAACTGCATCCTCAAGAGACAATGTTTCTAATAGAGTACACAGCCATATTGAAACGTCTTGCCTACTCAATCAACCTGCTCCAGGGAGAAAAGAACTGTTACTTTGGATACATAGTTCCCACCATTCTCAGCCTAAAAGCCAAGTTAGCTGAAAAGTTGACCCAAGTGCAGTTCTCAGCCCACATCCTCTCAGCTGTTATAAAAGCCATTGACACTCGATTTGGGCAGGTGTTGGCCTCCCATGAGGCAAGGATGGCGGCTTCCACCATCCCAAAGTTTCGACTGTGGTGGCTTGCTGATGAAGAGAGGGGAGCCATGAAAACAGCAATGGTCCAAGAGTCTCGTCTTCTTCATAAAGAGCCTTCAGAGGATGCCGGCACCACTGGAAATGCAGCAGTTGGAGGTGATCCAGAAGATGATGAAAACTTCTTCACTTTTGAGACAACACAGATGACAAGTTCATCAGCCGAGGAAGAGGTGCAGAGGTATCTCCAGGATCCAGACAAGTCATTGGCTTCATTGAAGATGTATCCAATGATCAGAGACCTCTTCTTAAAGTACAATACTACTCTGCCATCAAGTGCTCCTGTCGAGCGGCTTTTTAGCCAGGGAGGACTTATTTTCACTCCACACCGTAACAAAATGACAGATAAGCACTTTGAGCAGGCTCTCCTGCTGCGATACAACCGACTTTACTGGAGTGTTGACATGTAGAGTAGGTGGGTCAAATATGTAGGTAGGTGGTTCAAAACATATTGGTCTTTAGGTTCATAGGCTTTTTTAAAGCATGTAAATTGGCAATCTCATTATTATAAAAACAATTGTCTTTTTTTTTCACCTGACATTCATATAAAATCAACACCTTACAATGCCTACTGCAAATGTTAGAAAAAAAGTTTTTCACCCTATGTTATGTTCAACTTTGACATTTTGGATAGGCTGATTTGTTGCTAGCCTTTGTTGTTACATTACCAAGAATGTTTTTCAATATAACATTGTTTCATGAGGTTAAAATTATATTTGGTGGCATAGTTTAAAAAAATAATATTATTTTGCCATCACATTCAGTTTGAGACTGTTTTATTTTGATGGACCATTATTAGTGTGTCTATCTTGATGAAAGAACATTAATGTGAATATAGTTAGCTGTAACAATCTGGACATTTTTTTTTTTTTTTTTATGGAAGATTTACAGAAACAGAATATTTGTATGTTCACAATTAAAATAAAGTAAATAAAGAAACTGAAAAAGGAAAATTAGCAAATTCTACTCTTTTTTTAACCAAGCAAAACTCTTTTGCATAAACACCCTAATAGTCTTTGTTCCTCTACAGAAAATTAAAAAATGTTGCACTTTCAGGGAGACTTGGGCCTAACACATTCAGCCAGTTGGAACAGAAAAACACACCAGAATAGGCCTGTTTAGTAAGCAGGATTTGATGGCCGCATTCCTACACTTCTAAAATGCAATTCAATGTGGAAGTAATCCAAGTATTCAGAATACGTTACTCAGATTGAGTAACGTAACGGAATACGTTACAAATTACATGTTTGGGCATGTATTCTGTATTCTGTAACGGAATACATTTTGAAAGTAATCTTCCCAACACTGACAATACTTTTGAATTTGTTTATTTTACTTGTTTCAGCTGTTTCATTAAAGTGCCCCTATTGTGCTATTTTAAAGACTCTTAATTTTGTTGTGGAGGTCTCCTACAATAGGTCAAAAAACATATAATTTTCTCATAATACATAATATATATATATATATATATATATATATATATATATATATATATATATATATATATATATATATATATATAGCCGTTTCACCTCTTTTCTCACAGTGTCTGAAATTGTTCGATAAAGCAGTGTTTCTCAAACTGGGGTACGTGAGGTGACAAAAGGGGGAACGCGAACAAGATGTGGAGTAGTTAATTTAACTCTACCATACCTTAAAATAATATTAAAACCGAGCATGTATTTCTAACTAGTGATGGCCGATTTCGAAACACATGCTTCATGAAGCTCCGAAGCTTCATGAATCATTTGTTTCGAATCAGTGATTCGGAGCGTGTATCAAACTGCCAAAGTCACGTGATTTTAGTAAACGAGGCTTCATTACGTCCTCACTACTGTTTCGAAACATTTCAAAACAGTTCGACATTTCAGTGGTTCACCGGTAGAGGGCGATGATAAAGTTAACCCTTGAATCATGTAGATTCACTGAGAAGCATTGAACAAGTGTCTATGGGTTTTACCTGATCTCTGATCAGTTTTATACATTTGTAGATGTTTTAATTAGACATTAGAATAATTAAAATGAATAATGGTAGTTATTAATCTCTTATTGGCCTGTTTAGCTTGAGCCATGGAACAGAGAAACAAGCCTTGAAAATTGATAAAAGAACAGATATACAGTCACTCTATATGTAGCCTAATCTTATTAGAGAATTAGTTAATTGCATTTAATAGATTTTACTTTCAATAAAACATTTGCAATAGATTTGTAAAAAGGTGTTTTTACTGCATGTTTAGTTTGAGTTTTGTTGCATTTACACTCTTTTGACCACTAGGGGTCACCGTGGAGTCAAGTGTCAGATTGTTTCAAAGCCTCGAATCATCACGGCACATTTGATTCAACTGCTTCAGTGTTTCACAAAGCCTCGCTCTGCCCATCACTATTTCTAACTGGCAAAATGCCGTAAATCCATTACATTTAATCAAATTACCTCATGTTTTGGAGTCTAAAATGACTGTATCCACACAAGCAGCATGCATATGATAGATTGCGTGCCGAATCTGCTGCCTTAAATCGCGCTAAATTACTACCGTTCTCGACAATGCACCTTTGTAAAAGTGGGGATTTAGCACTTGCATGAAGAACAAATATTGACACAGATATTGGATTTATATCAATTTAAGACTCAAACTTTCTTCGATACAAAAACATACCTTGCGTGAGTTCTTGTATTTAATGTTGATAACAATGAAGAATAGAGAATACGAATCTGACGTCATGCTGCATTGAGTTCTGGTAACTTCTTTGTTTATCCACCATCTTGAGACGATCGCGCAGCCTTTCCGTTATTGAGTTTAGTGCAGTAATATGTTTTCTGTCATGATTGTGAAAAATGTCACCATTGTATGTCATTAATGCTGCATCGATAATTGTGATAGTAACTCCCCAGCAAACAATGGACGTCCCCCGGACGTTGTGAACGTCCGTTAAGGTCCGCGTTTGGTCCGCTTTGTAACGTTCGCTGGCGGACGTTCGGAGGACGTCCGCGTTTGGTCCGCTTTTTAACGTTCGCTGGCGGACGTTCGTGGGACGTCCGCGTTTGGTCCGCTTTGTAACGTTCGCTGACGGACGTTCGGAGGACATTCAAGTCATTCAAGGCAAATGAAACTAAACCTACTGGATTTAAAGGAGGTTGTGTTCCTTAAAAATCCCTTTAAACATGATAATGGATTTACAGAATGATTGTTTTGTTGTGCAGGTTGATATTATGGTTTTACTTCAAGTAAAAATAGTAGTTGAATTCGGGTCATTCCACAGAAAAGTCCACTTTTGGTATGACAAAATGTCTTAAAATGTATTTCTTTTTCTAACGTTTAAACTTAGACCACATTATTATATTACATATTGACTTTATGAATACAAATGACAGCTTTATGATTTATTATTATTATTATTATTTTGTGCATTTAAAGACAGCATGTACCATTTTTTTTGTCACTGGTGTTACCATACTTCTCTGGTATTTTAAACATTTTTATGAAATTATATTTCTCAATTTTCTTTTCAGCACATGCAATCAGAGTTACAGAAAAAAAGATAATGAAAAAAATAAGGAGATTATGTGTTTGTTTGTTTTTTCAATCAGGTTAGTTAAAAGTGATTGAATTATGCTAATTTAATTATGCATGTATTTGCTTTAACAATGGAAATATTTAATTCTTGAGTTTAGCAGAATTCAATGAATGTAAAAGTATTATCATGTCACATATGACACATTTTATTTAATGAGACAGACAAAAAACAGTAACAACAGTGACACAATGAATCACCAGTGACAGATACGACCAAAGATAGCTTATTCTTCAATTAATCAAGGAGAGGAGACTAAATTTTTTACATTTTTTATACAATCAAAGACTTTTCATTGACACTTAGTGAAAGCAGTCAGTAAAAGATCATAAACAACATTTTAAAAATGTCTGTAAAATATGCTGTCCATAAAGTCGCTGCTTCTCAGCTTCTCCTAAATACCCTCAATTTAGCCATATCTGACCAAAGGAGGATTAACAATAGGAAAAAAAGTTAGAATCACATTATTTAGTGCTATTTTATGCAAAATAACTAAATAAATAGCTTTAAATAAAGTTTTTTTTTTTTTTTCTATAAACAACACCAGTGACAGTAACACCAGTGACATTTTTCATGAAAAATGCATTTTATGGCTGCTGCAAGGTATCAATCCACATGTTGTCAATCATGGTATATTCACTAAATTAAGTAGTTTAATCCATTTGTATTCTAGTTTTTTTAAAATTCCCTAATAATAAAGTAGGTCACACCAGTGACTTCAACTAAAAGCTTCATATGAAATTATGATTTTCTAATTAAAATTTCTGATAACTGAAAAGAGATAGTGGACTTTCCATGTGTCTTTCTTCATGGATCTTCAGGAAATAGGAAGAAGGTAGTCAATTGATGTCAACAGTGTGATTTTTATTTCAAAATAAGAGATTTTTGTTAAAGGTAACACCAGTGACACAACACCAGTTTTTTTATATATATATATTTTATAATATTTATTCAGCATTTGTTTTTGTTTTTTTATGTCATTTACATAATATATTTGACAGTTATGCATATTATTGTATTTAAACCCTGTTTCTGAGCTCAAAATAAAGCACTTTCCCACATGACTGTGGGGACGAGCACTTCTGTGCTGTTTGGAATTTTTATAATTAAAAAACAAATACTGCCACATTGATGCGCAAGAAGGCTTAATTGTTCAAATATTGTTTCATATTAAAATATTTTAAAAAAATGTTTTTAATATAAAAAAAGTGTTTTCAAGTGTAATATTTCTGTAAAGGGACAGAAAAGTTGACTTTTCTGTAGATTGACCCATTCATTGTAAAATGAAGCAGTAACTTCAACCTACTACTAACTAATTAAAGATGTCATCAGATCATGTGTGCTTTCAGCAGTTATCATTTTAAACATTAAAATCATGATGCCCCCCAATAGTAGGCTACTGAATATAAGATGTGGGATAATATAAGAATGGGACATAAAATAATGTTAATGACTTCAACTGATGAATGCAGCCAAAGAAAAGATGAAGAATGGAAAAGCACTTTGCTGGCAAAGAAATTGGAAAATAACACAGGTAAGACAATTCCTATACCCATAAATACCTGTAAAACATGGTTTTATTAAAGAGAAGTTATTTATAAAAAATTACTTTAATTTTTACACATAAGAAAGGTATAGCATGTGGCAAAAAGTGTAATATAGCCACACTGTGAGATACAAGCAAGTGACGATCGAGTGACGTCATTCTTTAGGTTACGCGCATGTAGCCATGGCAACGCTCGGCTGCGTCGACAGTTAACGGTCCTGCCGGTGATTTTCTCCGATGAGGCCTTGAGTTTTCTCTTTCGACGGTCGAAAAGGTATTTTACATTTTAGTTTAGCAGACATTAGCTACCATAACCACTGTTTATCTTGTAATGTTTAAATTATATGATTACATTTACAAACGTTTGCTGAAGTTGTTGTCCGTTGCAGCTGACCATTCCCAGCAAACATTCGGACGTCTATTGGCCGTTGAAAAGACGTCCGTCCGACACGTCCCGTCATGGTTGAAAAATAGTTCCAAAATGAAAGTTGAACCGACGTCTTTGACGTCTTCTGGACGTGAACTGCACGTCTTTTCTGCACGTCCATGGACGTCTAAATGTGTCGTCTTCTGGACGTGTCAGTGCGTCGTCTTCTGGACGTGTCAGTGCGTCGTCTTCTGGACGTGTAAATGTGTTGCTGCATATTTTAAGTGTATATAAGCCTGATTATGAAATAATCACACACCCATTGTGTAACATCGTGAAAGGCAATTATGTCTTGAGGTTTAACTTGACAAAAGGTTCAAAATCGGTCCAGTCAGACCTGAACATACATTAAAAAAAATCACGTGTAAATCACAAACAAGAACACATTATTTGTGGACATAAGCAAAAAAGAAGCATGTTCTGATTTAGCACTTTTTATTTTTTTGGAACGGTTTAGCATCTGTTAACCAAATTAAAACAACAAGTACAAAATACTTAATTATATAAAGGGATAGTTCACCCAAAAATGAAAATTCTGTTATTTACTCACCCTCATGTTTCAAATCTCTATACCTTTCTATGTTCTGCTGATCACAAATATATTTGGAAGAATGTTTGTAACCAAGCAGATCTCACAACCCATTAACTACCATTATAGAAAAAAATTATTATGATAGTTAAGGCGGCGAGATCTGCTTGGTTACATTCTTCCAAATATCTTTGTGTTCAGCCGAAATTAGAAAGTTATACAGGTCTGAAACATGAGGTTTTTTTGGTCATTTTTGGGTGAACTTTCCCTTAAACACATTACAGCGGTTTGGCTTATTTTTTTCTATCCTCCACCCCCAGGTCTTCCTGGAGCATGCTTCAGATGTTCCGCCATTGCTGCATCTATTTCGGTGTCGGTAGTATTTGGGCTCCACCTCTTCACAGCATCTAAGGGGAGAGAATATATATATTTTTATTTCTGTTCATAACTTTGTTGACAGTCTCGAACAGAATATCCACCAACCCTGGACAGTTGCTGGACCTAAATGTGAAAACAATTGAAATAAGATCAACTTGACAGATCAACTTGACATCAACATCTTAGATGGATTCTTCAGAGAGTTTTAGGTCACTCTCTGAATCCATCTTCTTTAGAGATGTTGTAGACCTGCCAGGGTCCAGAATGCCAACTATTTGCTTAAGTTGATCTTTCAAATCGAACAACATTGAAAAGAACTTCCTTTGAAATTCTGAAAGAAAAATTAGAGTAATATGTACACACAACTGGACACCTGAATAATTAAAAATTCTTCATTATGACACTTGCAGTCACAATTTGAGTTTATGCAGAGCATAACATTTTACAGTTTATTTGGACACTTTTTCCCAGTCTTTTTTGCCTGCTGATTTCAGGTAAAAATAAGGTTGTGAAAACAGAAGTGCAAGACTGAATTAACAGTGAGTAAAAACACTTATTGTCATTCAATACTTGGTTTAAAACCATAAACTAGTACTTTAACAAAAATTGCATTTGCATTTTATTTTACTGGCCAGTGTTTTAAAACCACCACAAATAATATTTCTTACTTGTGGTTGACATGGGGTAGGCGCTCCTTGAGGGTCTGGTACCACCTATTGAAAAAAAAAAAAAAAATGAAAAAAGAAAATGAATAAAACATTGTAAAATGTTAATTCAATTGTGGATAGGACAACCCCATGGCTGGAACAAACATACCGTCAGGTCTGTGCTCACTCCTCGATGCAGCTGTCAAGAGGCAAAACAACATTACGAATTGCTGTTATTAATTTTTCCGGACCATCGTGTAGAAGATGTGATTCAAAGCTGAATTTGTCATCATTACTACAGTCTTAAGAGTCACAAGATCCTTCACAAGTCATTCTGATATTCCGAATTAATGTTCAAGAAACATGTATTATCACTATAAATGTTGAAAACAGTTGTGTACAATTTTATCAGGATTATTTGATGAGTATAGAGTTCAAGAGAACAACATTTATCTGAAATATAAAGCTTTTGCAACTTTGATCACAGGAATAAATGACATTTTATACTATTTTTAAAATAAAAAATAGTTATTGAAATTAAAAATATTCACAATATTATTTTATTATTATTATTTATTTACTTTTTTTAAATGCAGCCTTAATGAGCAAAACAGACTTCTTTCAAAAACATTCAATTAGTACAGTTTCCAAACTTTTGACTGGTAGTGTATATTGAGCTGTGTTGTCACTAAGGTGGACTGCGTTTAAAATAAGATGTGACTAAAGTTCTCACATACACTGGGGTGCCCTCTGGGATGGGGGTGTCCTCTGGGACTGCGGTGCCAGCGAAGAATTTGGGACAGGAGACAATGCTGAATACACATTACAAACAAAAGGTGTGAAAAATAATACAAAGTTATTTAAGGTAGAAAATGTCACATTCATTGTTGAACACTGTAAGTGTACGATTAATTAAAAATCCTCTTTATGTGGATGAAATTAAACAAGAAAACAATACTATGCCTCTTTCGGTTGCCCTAGATGGCCTGGAGAACATTTCATAAGTTCTCCGTCTGGCAGATGGCTGTTCGTTATGTGAACCTGAGAGACAAATTGCACGTTATTGCAAATTTCAAGTTATTTAAGGTCAGAAAGGTCACATTAATGAATGAATAACAGCATAACTGTACAATTACCAAAAAATAAATAAAAATCATCTTTAGGTGTATGACATTAAACAAGAAAACAATACTATGCCTCTTTCGGCTGTCCACGATGGCCTGCAGAACGATTCCTGATTTCTCTGTCTGGAAGATGGCTGTTCATTATGCGACCCTGCGAGACAAATTACACCTTGCATGTAATTTCATTAAGTACAATAAACATACACATGCAAAATGTATTAAAAAAAAAAAAAAAAAAAAAAAAAAATTACATAGTTGTCTAAAATATTAAAATAAATCACTTTTTAAAATCAATTTTTTTGGATATTATGTTGATATTCAGGCAAAACCCGGACTCATGGAATACATTTTTACCTCTAAATGAGAATGACATATTAAAGGCAAAAGTGACACATTTTTTTGTGTGCTATCACCTGTGTAAACAAAATACACTGAAATAATTTATGTACATTTTTGAGTTTCATATCTTTTGGTACTCAGAGGACATGATTAGCAATTCTAAAATTACAAAATATTTTAAAGCAGTTACTGAAAACAAACATGTTCGAATCCAGCTAAACATTTCAATCTAAATTCAGATAATTTACTTTCTGAAAGAAACTCTCAAAAGGCTACATTGATAATTTACAGTAATAACTTTGACTGTATCATTAAATATACTTTATACTATGGTGTACCATGTATAAATTCAAAGTAATTTCTAGCCTAACGTTAGCTAATTTTAGCCATACCTGGTGAATTTCAGTTGACAATGTACGCATCATTTCTCTCGGTTCCTTCGTGTCAAACGCGTAAAACTCAAGCACGTTAATCAAATAATACAAAATGTACTTACCCAACAGTAGATTTTATAAATATATACAGACACAATTCCCTCCTCAATTGCTCCTCTCCTCGTGGTTGTATGTTCCAGGACAGGTGAACGCTTAACCACTATCGCGCGAAATAATCATAAATAATCATCTTTCTCTCGAGTTTTTTTGGCGGATTGGCCAACCATCGTAAAAGGTGCATGTCCGCCACCTACTGGTCTGGAGTGTGAAACGTACACGGTTTAACTATAGAAGAATAAATAAATAAATAAAATAATCCTGATATTGTATACATAATTCAAATCTTCAAACTCTTTGCATTAATATTGTCTTTTTTAAATACTTAAACTTCTCCATATATTCTTTATTGCATTACTTTACAGAACTCCCATCAGTTTCTTTTCTTGGAACCGCGAGATAATCTATCCTATCGCGGGATTTTGGAATATCCCCAGATTTGTTACTAAATGTTGGCAGCGCAGTTTTTGCAATTACTGTATATATCTGTTTTACATGTATATGCGTACATTCCATGAAAATAATAACAACGAATAGACCTACATAAATCAGGTTGAAATAATGACTAAAAATCAGTAGCTTGCAATCACTTTACCACACTGGGCACTTTATGATTACAATTTATTTAAACAAGATAAATTAAATATATTTACTTTGTATACAAATCATGTATTTCATAAAGAAAATTATTTTTTCCCCTGCTAGTCTTGCTTGACGAGACGTGTAAAAGACGTCTGTGGACGTCTTTTCAGGACCGTGACTAGACGTGTAAACGACGTCAGTGGACGTCTATTCACAACCTCTTAAAACCCTCTTAAAAACTACTTGGTGCACTTTATTTAATTATTGCAGTATTAACCAAGGTGTACTCACAGCTTTTGCATATTGAACAAGGATTTCACAGAGGGTCATGACGGACGTGTAATACACGTGTAAAAGACGTCACCTACTGACGTCTTCTCACAACCGATTTACAACAGGGTATATATTAAACTACACGCAGCTAAAAGTCAAAGTAACAATTATACATGCAACCCCATTGAACTATAGACATGTACAAACATATCTGAATGCATTTTTAGGAAATGTTCTGTGTTACATATTTTTACCGATTTATGCCGTCCTACCGCGACTATTTTTGGCCGGGGACACGACGTCGCCGTCGGACCAATGTTTGCTGGGAAGGGTCAGTATTTGCGTATACCCACTTGTTTTTTGCTTCGAAAGTCCATAAAATATTCTCCTGTTAGTTTCCCCCTTAACTGTGCATCCAATGCTGTTGTGTAAACTCGCGATTCTTTGTTGTAATTGGTGCACGAGCACTTCTACCTTTGCCCGCTCATCATCGTCGGCTAAAAAAGGCTTCACAGTGCGTGTTCGCGCTGCAGTGACAGAACTCCGATCAAAGCCACGGTGTTTTGAGCCGTGCATTGAGCAAAGATCTCTCACTGCAGTGGTCACGGCGTGAGAAATATGGTGAGTAAATAAGACTTAATTAATTATATAGCCTACATCATGCGTTCGGCGCTTTTATAAGCGCCAAGTTCCCGTACAAAAGACCATCAGCGCAACTGAAGCTTGTTTATTTAATGCACGAGTGGTGCGGGAATCATAAACATAGGCAACTCTGAATCTTATCAAGCTCCAAAAGTGATAAGATTTCCACGAGCCATCCCGACACTTATGATAAAATGTGCGATCCATTTGAATTGTATTGAGAGTGAAACACTTTAAAACGCTATAGAGAAAGTCAAACGCGATCTAGACTGATGGACAAAATGAACAGAAGTCTGAAAAGAGGACAAACATCATCTTGCTCCAACATTTATTAGGAAGCTTTTTAAACTATTCATCACCCACCCTTACTAGAATTTATATCGTTTTATTGTAGTATTTATGGTAAATTTGGCTAACTTGTAGAATTTATAATCTATTAAGGGAATATTTTCACTAGATTTATATTACACCTGTGACATGTTCTGTTGTTTCTATTGTCTAGGCCTATGTAGGTTGCTATTATTCATAATAAATGCTATGATAATGGAAAATGATATAGTTTGACTTCTTATGACACAATGAAATAGAAAATTCAGTCAAACTGATAAGCTTACATGTGCATAAAAAATATTAAACTGAGTTTAAAGAGGTAACCGGGGAAACAGCTCTATTTCTGCTGTTCCATAAGCGCCACCTACTGACAGAGAGTGGATTAAATTTCCATTCAGCCTGACTACTGTTTTTGTTTGTGTGTGACCACATTTTTATACTGTTAATAAATTAGATTTTGAATAATTTGCTTTTTTTTTATATACCCTTTTGAATAAAATGAAACTTTAATTTCAGATATATCACTTTTCACAGTGAATATAATTCCAAAGCAGCATGTTTAAATACGTCAAACTGTAAAACATTAAAAATGACAACCAATTTTAGAATGCACTGTATTTATTTGTATTTAATGAAACATGTTACTAGTGAACAAAAACATAAAACATATTTACCGTTGAGTTTATGTTGTTTTTTTTTTTGTTATTGTTTTTTTGTTTTGTTTTGTTTTTTGTTTTTTGGGGGGGGGGGTATTTTTAGAATACAAAAACTACCGAAAACACACTGATTCACGGCCGCTGTCACTGAATACCTATATAGGCTACTCTGCACTGAATCAACACTGAGCTCTGCGAACATCTCCCTGTAGTGATGTAAAATGACGCGACGCTGAAAAAAAAAGCGGTTTTTACAGAGACCGTCACTTTATCTACTAAATTAATGCCCTTATGTCTCGCAAAACATTTTTAAACCCTGCAGTACCCTTTTATATGGTATTTTTGTACAAGGTTATATATTCATCTCGAAAAAAATGTTAAACCTGCAATATGCACTTTAAAACACTTGATGCTTGATGAGATTGACTTGGTTTTGATAAATAGAACATTACATTGTTAATGTAAAATTACAAAATAGAGTTGTATTTGGTTTATTTTTTTTTTTTTTCTTTTTTTTTGATGTACTGTAAAGTAATGTTCATTTAACAAAGAAGATTTGTCAACTTTAAGAGTAATGCACATGAATTTACAATGATTCATAAAAATAAAAAAAAATGTGCCTCCTCATTTCAGAGCACCACTGCACGCCACTGATTATATATATATATATATATATATATATATATATATATATATATATATATATATATATATATATATATATATAATATATATATCAAGACTTTTGGAAGCATCATCATACCCTCATCAGCCATCCTGTGCAGCAGCTGATCAGCCAACTCTTGAGGAAATAAAGGACAGTGGCGGAACTGCAGTGATCCATCCTCTAGTGCAACACAAAGGTTGTGCAACACGCTTCCACGTTGTGACACACCCACTCCAAACTAATGTCAGTCAGGGAGGAAAAACTCTGTTCATCCTGAAACAAAAACTCTATGCTGAGAATAGCATTGTATAATTCTTTAATATTGTGACCAATGAATTACATTGATGATGCCTGTTGCCTGATATCTGTTGTCTTAAACAGAAAGTAGATGTTTTCTAGATGAGTCATACAGATGATTATATGAGTTTAAACAAAGACTTTATATTTAGGAAGACGGTGCACTCCTATTACTTATGAATGGGAGAAAGTGCAACACCCAATATGGTGAATAAGCCCCGCCTTCTAAATGAAAGAGCCAATTGTTGATTAGTAAAGTCATCGCACTGCAGCTGCCATTAGAAGCTCCATGTGCATGGACATTGGCTGGTCTAGCATGAAAAACAAGCTTTTAAATGCTATTTGAACATAAGAAACAAGATTTATGAGACTGTTGTTTTTAGATTTCATTAGGGTTTTCAAATATGAAATTTAATCGTAAGCATGAACAGTTTTGGAGAATTTGATGTTTCCCCATTTAAAAAGATAGGAGCTGCACTTGGATTCCTGAGAGGTGTTTCAAAGATGGCTACCAAGTGAAATGATTTGTCTTAAAGGGTCTTTGGTTTAAATAAATCATATCAAACCACCAGTAAAATATTTTATTATGCAATGCAAATTTAGAAACATTTGTCATGTCTACTTACATTTGAGGAAACTGGATTCAAATCATTACATTCACATTTAGTCATTTAGCAGACGCTTTTATCCAAAGCGACTTACAAATTAGAATAGTAGAAGCAGTCAAAACAACATGAGAACAGCATTACGTAAGTGCTGTGAGAAGTCACAGTTATGACAGTAACGTGCTCGTAGCAAGGACATATTTTTTTTTTTTTTTTTTTTTGAGCAGTGATGGAAGAATAGAAATTACCATTACCATGTTAAACAAATACATTTAATTGTGTTTATAAAACCCACAGGACAAGAAGAACACAGTTGAACCTAATTTTGTGAAAATAGTGATCTATGACATTGTATTATGTTGAATTCAAGTTTTTTGGTGTCTATTTGTCAATGCTTTTAGATTTGTGGAGTAAAAAATAGACCTACTGCTTTTATTTTGAAGTGAAAAGTTGAAATTAAACCCTTGGAGTAAGATGAGCCTCCCTGAATTGGCACAGAAGGTCCCGAGCGGTCCCGAGTGGCATGTTGTTAATAGTGTTATTTTTAAAATGTAATACTTACTGTAATTCATGGGATTAAAAATTCCATGAGTTGTACATTTTTAGACATCTTTGATTAGACATCATTAAAACCCATAAACTGAGTGAAATCATTCAATTTGAATTCACAGTGTTGTTATTAAGACATATCTTTGAATATAGGCAATTAAATATGTATATATTTAAATACCTGTATAAGTCATATAAAAATGTACCTTTCAGATTAACCTCTTTTACTGGTATTCAGCTGTGTCTGTTATTGGTTATTCAGTTAGATATACAAATAAATTGTCAGTTTCAACAAAATGTTCAGTTAGCAGTCAAACCACAGCAGGACAATATCACGTTTAAAATTACAACACGCTTTTTATAGATTATTTAATCGTGTTCTTTGATGTATAGTCAAATTACGAAATTACCTATGCTATAAAATAACTGCCTATTTGCAGATATGATTTAGGTATTTGACACAAAGTTTTATTTTAATTTTTTTTAACTGTGTATAATTTACAAAATTGTAAAACACTGTAAAAAGGAACTGAAAGATTACACGTAATATACTACAAAAATGCACGCAAAATTCACTTTCTCCTACAGGAAGTTATAATACCCAGATAACACATGTATGGCTCTTGAACGTTCCTAAGGTTTGTTTGTTTGTTTTTTAAAGGTTATTCAGAGATCAAACTTGCACAAAGTAAATCTTAGGTAAGATCTCACTTTATCTCTTTCACACCATGTAACTTAGTTTGTTAGTGAGCAATAAACAGAGTAACTCACCATTATAGATGTGTTGCAAAAGGTGACGATGTTCAGTTGGCTTTTCTAATGCAAATGGGCCTAGATTTCTCCTCTAAAGGAATAATCTTATTACTGCAGCTAACGTTGAGCTCTTAAAGATAAGCTATTCTTGGAAGATCACATTTACTGTTGGACCAGTTGCGTAGAGTTGCGTTTTTCCTAGAGCGCAACGGTCGCTTTCAGTTTGTTTGTTATTAAAAAACTAACGAGCAACGTCAAATAATGTTGACAGCAGATCACTCGTGGTGGGCGTATCTTTAGTGACGACGATTATTGTGGGCGTGTTTTCAGTGACAGACGCCCTTAGCACAGACTTTTTATTGGTTGCTCTTGCTCTCGAAATGAGGTTGATTAGAACTTTTAAAAATATTTTTTCAAGTAGGCTACATTACAAAAAATGTACCATATGATAATTCCTACAAAAAGTGTTTTTGTGACATATCAGGACACAAATTTGTATAATGACATGGGTATGACATAGGTATTACAAGGCTTATAAATCATACACAATGAGTTTTTTTTGAGAAAATAAAAATGTGCACAGTTTTCTGTGATGGGTTTAGGGGTAGGGGTAGTGTAGGGTGATAGAAAATACGGTTTGTACAGTTTAAAAACCATTACACCCATGGAATGTCCCCACACTTCAGAAAAACAAACGTGTGTGTGTGTTGTAGCCTATATTTTGTCAGGGCAGGGGTTGCGTAGGAAATTATGATTTCATTGTGATGTAAACTCTCGAGTATCTATCATGTCAGGAAATGTAGATATAAATGCATAATTTAAGCTTTTGCTTTCAGGACATCACATGGAGCTTTGTTTGCACCTTCAGTTATGTGTTTGTGTCAAATTAAGTTGCGTTTGGTGTATTTTTAATTGTCAGAACAATTTCTTTTGCTGGCTCAGCTTTGTTCATAAAAGTATGATTTGAGGAATTAAATAAATAGTTAAAAAATTAGATTAAAAAAAAAAAAAAATACTGTCAAACATACATATGGTCGCCTCACTTTTGAATAAGTTAAACATAAACTCATTATCCATGACTACAAATATGTTTTAAAAACAGAAATAATGTTGCTAAAATAAAGTGTCTAAAGTGTAAGAAGCCCATGGTGTATTTTAGGTTTAGGATCCTTGAGCAATTATCAGTAGAGAGAGCAAGTCAGATGCTTTCCTAACAAATGACCTCAACTTAAAATAAACCACAAACAAAGCCTCACTACAGTTTTTTTCCCCTGAATTGTTTGTATTGGAATAGCATGTTCTCATTCGCAGACTATGACCTGTGCTAGAGACATTACTTTATCAAACACACTACAAATGCACATCCCAACTCAAAATGCAGCATGCTTTTTGGAGCAGATGTTCAAAAAAGTCATTTCTCAGTTTTGTGTATTTGTTGCGTAGAGCTTGGTTTGTTGGCAGAGCAAGTATACATCTATCAATGAGTCAATATGTATTTTAATAATTACATATTGATGCTCATTTGCTCATTTGTTCAGCATAATAATTGCAGCTCATCTCCATTTGCACACCAGCATATCAAATATTAAATGTTAAACCAAAAGACCAAACATCATTGAAACATGACACTTAACTAATTAATTAATAAAGCAGAGCACTGGCAACTCTCCAATGATCTTATACAATAACTCAGTTAAACCATGTAATTTTTTAACTGTGAGTTTGTGATAGAGCCTTGTGATGTATTTTCCAAAACAAAATCTAGCAGCTTAAAGGAACACGCAGCTATTTTTGAAAATAGGCTCATTTTCCAACTCCCCTAGAGTTAAACTGAGTTTTACCGTTTTTTTTTTTTTGTTTTTTTTTTAATTCATTCAGTTATATAGCATAGATCATTGAATCTGATTAGACCGTTAGCATCTCGCTCAAAAATGCGCACCTGTTCCCCACTGACTACTCCAAGGTAGCGTTCATCATTTCACAACTTTCCGGCAAAGCTCTACAGTGGGCCGATTCCATCTGGTCGCAAAACCACCCAGTAACGCAGACATATTCAGACTTCGTTGAACACTTCCAGGAAGTGTTTGGAAAACCATCCTGGCATTCATCTATTGGTGAGAAACTATATAATTTGAAACAAGGGAAGTTGTCTGTTAATGAATATGCTCTGCAGTTCAGAACTCTTGCTGCCCGGAGAGGATGGAACGAACAAGTGCTGCTGACATCATACCGTCAAGGACTGGATCCTCGAGTGCGGTTGCATCTCGCTGCATACAAGGATACCATTCGGCTTGAACGCTTCATCCAGCTATCAATACGCTTCGCCACTCGTATGCAGTCGTGTCTCGAAGAGCACCAGGGTCAGAGCCTTCACAACACCTTCCTCTGCCGGCCAGAATCCGTCAGCACTCCAGAACCAGCCCACGAACCCATTTAAGTGGAATCATCACGGCTGACTACAACGGAAAGACAGAGAAGGCTGACCCAGAATCTATGCTTATATTGCAGATTACCAGGGCATGTACTCTCCTCATGCCCTACACGTCCTCCACGTCCCATGGTGAGTGCCATTATCTCTACTCTCCAGACGCAAAAGCCACTCACCACGACTATAACTCTTACTGCTGCTGATGTTTCTCTTCAAGTATCCGCCCTCCTGAATTCTGGGTCAGCCGGAAATTTCATCTCTGGCGCCCTCTGTCATCAGCTCAACATCAAGACCAAGAGCACACTGAGATTCACTCAATAACAGGCAGACCTGTGAGTAACAGACAAGTCAGCCGCATCACAGAACCAGTTTAACTACAAGTTGGAGTGCTACACTTCGAATACATTCAACTGCTGGTTCTGGAGGGTTCCACCGCTGACGTGATACTAGGGCGTCCGTGGTTGCAGGAACATGATCCCATCCTATCTTGGAAAACTGGAGAAGTCCTGAAGTGGGGCAAAACCTGCTTTCCCAAGTGTTTCTCCGACCTGCCTGTTCCCAAGTCCAAGCTCCAAGGTTCTCCCAGTCTGTGCCACATCCGTTGAAAGTCCCCTTGAGAAACGATCTGTGGACATCCCGTCCTGCTACGCCCCCTTCAGCGACATATTCTGCCCCAAGAGAGCCTCCAAGCTACCTCCACACCAGCCATGGGACTGCGCCATCGACCTGCTTCCGGGTGAGTCAGTCTGGAAAGTCTTCTTCTCACTTCTAGGTGTGACCGTGAGCCTCTCCTCGGGATACCATCCGCAGTCGAACGGGCAGATGGAACGCAAGATCCAAGAAGTTGGGCGATTCCTCCGTACCTTCTGCCACGGCCACCAGGACTCTTGGAACCAGTATCTGGGTTGGGCCGTGTACGCACAAAACTCCCTCCGCCAATCTACCACCGGCCTGACACCCTTCCAGTGCGTGCTCGGCTACCAACCCCCACTGTTCCCCTGGTCTGGGGAACCATCCGACGTACCATCAGTCAACTACTGGTTCCGAGAGAGCAGGGGGTCTGGGACTCAGCCCACCACCAGTTACAACGGGCCCTTCGTAGACGCAGGATGACCGCGGATTTACGACGTTCTGAAGTTCCTGCTAACCAACCTGGACAGAAGGTATGGTTATCCACCAGAGATATCCGCATGCGTCTACCGTGCCGTAAGCTGAGTCCCAGATTCATTGGCCTCTTCACCATCAAGGAGCAGGTCAACCCAGTCACCTACAAGCTACAACTACCTCCTGAGTATCGTATTCACCCAACCTTCCATGTTTCACTCCTGAAACCTCACCACCCTTCTGTTCCTCTTTCCACAGGGCCTGGCGTGATGGAAGCTTAACCCCCCCTTCCACTCATTCTGGAGGACGGAGCAGCATACGAGGTGCGAGACATTTTGGACATTCCTGGGTTCCACGCAATGACATCTTAGACCCCAACCTGCTGGACACCTTCCACTCGACACATCCCAACAGACCTGCACCTCGTGGAAGAGGTAGACCGCCACGACGTCGGGGTCCGCGGCCCTCAGGAGCGGGCCGTGGAGGGGGGTACTGTCACAGACATGCCAGGCTCCAGCACCCTCCAATCACAGCGCACACCTTCCCCGGAATACTAATCACCGTCACCTGCACCTCATCAGCACGCTCATCACCAGCACTACTTAAGACACTTACACACAGAGTCACATTGTCCGGTCTCGTTTGCATCAAAGGACTTACCTGAATGCTTACCTCAAGGACTCCTCTTGCTACTTATCTGTACTCCGTACCCAAGCTCCTCTCCTCGTCTTCGATCTGGTGTGAAGTGTTGTTTGTCATCTACTCCATTCAGCAAGTATCATTCTCCATTGTCACTCTGCAACCACAAAAGGACAGTGTCATTCTCCATATCATTCATCAGTCACGAACTTGCATCTGTTTACTCACCTGTTGTCATCCATATATGCTGCTTGTGATCAATAAACTACCTGTTAACCTATCTTCTGTCTCCCGGCTGGTCCTGTTGTATCAAAATGACCAAAGAGTTTCAGTATTTTACCTATTTAAAACTTGACTCTTCTGTAGTTATGCCATGTACTAAGACCAGCGGAAAATGAAAAGTTGTGTTTTTCTAGGCCGATATGGTTAGGAACTATACTCTCATTCCGGCGTAATATTCGAGGAACTTTGCTGCCGTACCATGGGTGCAGCAGGCGCAATGATATTACGCAACGATGAAAATAGGCTAATTTCCATCAACATAGCCAATGTGACCACCTGTTTGCACAGGGAGCGTGCCTTGCAACAATGGAGACATTTGTGAGAGACGATTTAAAAGATATTTACTTTGGTGCAGATCCTGAACCGCATCTATTTGAACCGGAATACACTGCATTTGGAACGTGGAAGGCAAGAAAGTGTGGCTGAACAGACTGGGGCAGAAGGGAGGAGGAGAGCAGATTTGTTGGAAGTTAGCTGGGGAATATTTTTAGGCATTGTGAAATATCATTGCGCTAATTTCGTACTGAAATTAATACAGATTCTTGCTTACCTTTTGTTTTGTTTCTGCCATTAAGTAAAACGTTAACATTTTTAATGGTATCGTTTGCAGGGAATAGAAGCTATTTTATCGCATAGCATGATCATTTTAATATTTTTATTTTTTTCACTAAAGTTTTGTAGAATTTCGTTTACAATGTTGATCTGTTTACCGTGTCACACGCTGGACGCTCACCGCTGCTTCAGCCATCGTATGAATATCCAAATAAATCTATGTGATCAACACACTGAGAAAGTCGATTCATTTATTCGTTGGAAACATTTAAATGATGCTTAAAGGAGCATATTGAGTAGGCCTACAACTTGTCATTGTAATTCCCCTTTTCCATGATCACAGATGAGGAGAATCAGAGATTATGGGTCAAATTCAGCAGACAGACGGACACGAACGCACTGTATTTTTATATTTATTTAACAAACGACAACCACACTAAGCAATTCCCTACCTTTATAAAACCGTTATGAAGAAAATTTATAAAATTCTTGCATTTTAAGTGATACTGAAAGTTTATATTTTGGTCTCATCCGTTTTTCAGCATGTGCTTTATTTGGTCTCTTTAATATCAGTCTTAGGAAACCGTTTAAGATATAAACGTGTTGCGTTCATATTTTGGGCTCATTTGCGTATCTCCACACAGTATGCTTTAATAAATATGTACAGAATTGTTTGTTTGTCATATGAAGTGTTTTTCTTGTTAAGCATTTGAATGTCCCCGTCAAGTTCTGCTAACACGAGCACAGTGAGAGTCAGACTTGCAAATTAATGTTAATTATTAAACCAAACAAAATCAAAACGTTTAAAAACACTTAACAATGTCATTCTTTTATTGAGTGATAAGCAGTGGGTTTAATCAGTGCCATTAATAATATATTTGCCATCCGGCGTCTTCTCGTCATCTCCTCGACCTGCTTTTCCTTGGTGTTTTTTACACGTCGAAAAGACGAAATTTTGTTTTCTCTCAGAACGATGATCTGACCCAGCTAACAAAGAAAAGGTCCCCAGGACGTCCCCTGAATGGCCTCTGCGAACGTCCCCCGAACGTCCATGTGTAGGGTCCTCTGGCTGTCCCGGGGACGTCCGCAAAGACGTCCTCCGGACGTTCACGGGGTCGGGGACGTTCAGCGGCCATTCGGGACGTTTAGGGGACTTTCGATTAAGTCATCTTATTGTTTTTTATTTTACTTCTAGGTTAACAAAAGAACACAAACACGTTGTAAGGAGAAAAATACATTTATTTATTTGTTATAAATGAGCAGTTTCATAATTGTTGTGCTCTTTCCGTGTGTGTGTGTGTGTGTTATGCAGTTCCCAGCTAACAAAAAAAGGTCCCCAGGACTTCCCCTGAATGGCCTCTGCGAACGTCCCCCGAACGTCCATGTGTAGGGTCCTCTGGCTGTCCAGATTGCTCATCTGCAATACGTCGCCGAGACGTCCCTTCCAGCTGTTAGAACGACGTCTAGGCGATGTCTATAAGACGTTAATAATTTAGAACGTCGGCAATCCGCTCTTTTACAGACGTTTATCAGATGTTTATACGTCTGCAAGACATCTGATTTATGTAGCCCAGACATCGTTTTAAGATATGATTCCTCCCATTAATAAAATTAACCCCCATAAAATGCAGCCACATCTTCACATGATTAAATAACCACAATAAAACACGCATTTGTTGATGGTTTTAAAAATATTTATTAGGCAAAAACGTATTTCTAATTCATTATATTGATTATAACTTTTAATTAATTATAAAAATCTATATTAACATAACGCCATATTCAAACAAAACAATTAAATAAATTAAGATTAAAATTAAATAAACAATTACACCCTCCCTGGGGCCAAGCGGAGGAAATCTTTGATATATTTCTCCGCCTCTGCTTCCGTTGGTGACGGCAGGACGGGATTCCTCATGGCTGAAGCTGCATGTAAAAAAACAAACAAACAAACAAAAACACTTTATTTTTTAAAACGAATAAATTTGTCAAAGACAGCTTATCAGCGAGTTTTCTTCCTGCGCAAGTCTACACTGATGCTGCGTGGAGAAGACACGTGTCCTGACGAGTTGTGAGGGAAAATGTGCTTAGGGTAAGTATAAAACAAATAACGTTATATTTTAATACTAATTATGTGGTGTCTGTGATCGATTATACAATAACCTTGAAATGACGTTATGTTGATTAGGTTGATCATGATAATCACCTTAGTTTTTTTTTTTTTTTTTTTTTATTAAATGTTTAACAGAAGAAAAAACAAAAAAACAATAACAACAATTGTCATCATCATATAACAATAAAACAATACGCCAGAGTCCAGTCTTTCAGTCCAGATTAAGTGCCAAGTCTTTAAACACATCCATTGTTCTCAAAGCCTTCAGGTTTTTAGAGAATTCAATAGAGTCAAAATACATTTTCATCTCATGTTTAAATCTTAAAAAAAGAGGTTTGCACTTTAAGAATTTACATTTATGAATGTGATACTTGGCTAACAGAAAAATAAGGTTTATAAAATAAATATCATTTTTCTTTTCACATTCATGAAAGCCAAAAATTACATTTCTATAGGTAAATTTGAAATTTGGATTCACATAACATTTAATAAAGTCACAAATGTCACACCAGAATGTTAGTGTGTAAGAGCAATTCCAAAATAAATGTAAAGTAGTTTCAGGTTTCTCTAAACAAAAAGAACAGAGGGTATTAATATCATTCTTAAGTCTTCTGAGAGAACACTTATCTGGGTAAAACCTATGAATTAACTTAAAGGTTATTTCTCTTATTTTGTTAGTTATCAGATACTTGTGAGGTAATGTCCAAACTTTTTCCCAGGGAATGTTGCTCACAAGTCCATTCCAGTAAGAAATTACATATGGCACAGAAACACATTCCTCCTGAAACAAGACTCTAATTTTCTTATTGTTTTTTGATTTAGATAAAGAAAGGCACTGTTTACCTACAAATGTTTTACATAGATCCACCGAGTCACAAAAGGATGAAAAAGAAAACCCTTTAAAAAGCATAAGAACTCCTTGTGGCACTGCATCTGCCACAATCGCAAATTCTTTTGGAGTAACAGGAATTCCATGCTTTACTAAGAACTCAGAATAATTACAAATTAAACCATTCTCATTGAAAAGCTGAGATACAAAAATAATTCCATTTTTAAACCAATTATCAAAGAAAAGAGATTTATGTTTATACAGTAGATCCTTATTATTCCAAATTATATATGAGTGAGGTGTAAAATTGTGTTTAAAAATGAGGGACCAAGCTAATAACATTTGCCTATGAAACAGGGATAATTTGATAGGGATTTTCATTATGTTATAATTACAGGTTAATAGGAATTTTAGACCACCTAGTTTTGAAAAAATAACATTAGGGATCAAATTCCAGATAGATGCAGGCTTATTAATAAAGTTTTTTATCCAATTTATTTTAAAGGTGTTGTTTAAAGTGGTAAAATCAAGAAAATTTAATCCCCCCTTCTCAATGGTGTTCATAAGTACAGATTTCCTGACAAAATGAGTTTTATTCTTCCAGACAAAGTTGAGGAGCATTGTATCAATTTTTTTGAGAATGGCGCTATCGACACTCAAAGAAAGAGCAGCGTATGTTAATCTCGATAAGCCTTCAGCTTTGGCTAGTAAAATTCTGCCCTTTAATGACAGATCTCTTTGGAGCCATATACAAAGTTTTTTCTGTGTACTCTCAATCAGTGGAATAAAATTTATGGAGCATCTTCCTAATTCATTCTTTGTTATAATAATACCTAAATATGATACCTGATCTTTAACTTGAATATTACAAATTTCTGACAAACTACACTCTTTGATGGACATCAATTCACATTTAGAAAGGTTCAAGGATAAGCCTGAAGCTTTGGAAAATTGCTGGATATTCTCTAGCGCTTATGGGACTTGGTTAGCATCATGCAAAAAAAGTGTGGTATCATCAGCCAACTGACTGATGAGTATCTGTTTGTTAGCAATAGAGATACCACGATTTTTACAACCATATTTTAATTTGATTGTACTATTACAGTTGTAATAAAGAGTTCTTACCGCCTTACAAAAATATTCACCAAAAACAAACTTTTGCAATGATTTAAAAATAAAATGATGTTCTACTGAATCAAAGGCTTTATAAAAATCCAGGAAAAGAATAAAACTATTATGCTCCACCAAACTGCTATAATCAAATAAATCTAAAACTAATCTAATGTTATTCATTATATGCCGGTCCTTCATAAATCCAGACTGAGTCTCATCTATAATGTTATTCAAATATTCTTTTAGTCTTTTAGCAAATACTATGGCAAAAATTTTATAATCATTGTTAAGGAGTGTGATGGGTCGCCAATTGTCCAAATTGGTATGATCTTTCTTTGGTTTAGGAATTAGCGTGATGATACCCTGCGTTAATGTAGGAGGTAAAGCTTCTTTATCAATACTTTCTTTAAGAACATTAGTTAAAAAAGGTGAAAGTTCATCAGCAAATAATTTGTACAGCTCGGCTGTAAGCCCATCACATCCTGGGGATTTATTGTTTTTCAAACTCTTAATTGCACTTAGTACTTCCTCATGAGTAACAATGTCATCACAACACATTCTATCATTTTCAGAGATAACTTTAACATTAACTGAATCCAGAAACAAAGTTGTTTTCTGCTCTGAACATTTTGAAGTATAAAGATTTTTATAAAAATTAGCACTAAAATTAGCTATAACCTTTGGATCTTTTACTATTTTGCCATCAATGCATAACTGCTCAATTGTTGATAGGGTAAAATTACGATTTTCAAGCTTAAAGAAATATGCAGAATTAAGTTCTCCTTCTTCAAGCCATCTTTTCCTGGATCTTATATAAGCACCCCTAGCCTTCGATAAGTATAAATCATCTAATTTACTTTGTAAATCTGCAACTTCATATTTTTCCTCCGAAGACATACAACTAAAACTACAGGTTTGAGATAATTTCATGATCAGGCTGTCCTCAAGAACCCTTCTCTTTTTTGCTAAGACTGCTCCAACTTTCCTTAAATAAACTCCAATCTCAAATTTTAGAAGCTACAAAAAGAATTTTGAATTGTGGCTACTTTCCAGTAGTGAGCAATTAATTCTTTAATTTTATCCTTTACATCTGGTAATTCTAAGAGTGAACTGTTAAGTTTCCACAAAGATGCTTTGCTATGGCCTGGTGCATAATCTGCCGTTAAAGGGGTATTAATAAAGATAGTTTTGTGGTCAGTCAAAGGAGTACAATGAATGCCAACATGTAGATCAAATTTGGACATACATTTTGATATGAGCCAATAATCAATTCGAGATTGTCTTGACCCATTTTTGTTGGCCCAGGTAAATTCTAAATTGTTAGGGTATCTTTTTCTCCAAATGTCCACCAATTCAAATTTATCCATTAGCCCTAGCAATGCAGGGCTAAAACACGCTGTCGTCTTTGGTGGATACCTATCCAAAGAATTATTAATTGATACATTAAAGTCTCCTCCTAATATAAAAAATGCATTAGGGAATTTATTCGACCAATATGCTAATTTCTCATCTAACTTGTCAAAGAAAATGTTATTATCCAAAGAAGTATTGTACCCATATATATTTCCCAGAATTACTGTTTGTTGGTTAAGTGAAATCACTAATAAATGAAAGTGGCCCAAACTATCTGAATCTGATCCTAATATATCCCCATTAAATGTATTTCTCAAAATACTAACCCCAGCAGAGTGTTCAGTGCCATGTGAACTCCAAATATCATTACCCCACTGAGATTTCCACCATTTGTAATCATCTTTAGTAGAATGACACTCCTGAAGGAAACAAAAATCTGACTTGTGTTTTTTAGCGAACAAAAAAAAGAGCTTTCCGTTTGACACTATCCCTGAGCCCCCTGGCGTTAAAAGATATTAATGACAATGACATGAACAACGAACAATGCAAAGAAGGAAAAAAACAAAAAAACAATTACAACGAAGTAATTGACTGAGTGAACTAAAAGAGTGCACCCGTTCAACTTACTTTCCTCAAAAGGATCAGAAACCAGCCACAAAAAAATGCCCACCCGGTACTAAAGTGCTCAGACTTAAGTTTCTATATAAGATTTAAATTTCTGTATTCAAGTAGTAACCATTTCAATGCCCAAAGTAAAAAAATAAATAAAAGGGATAAGTAAAATTAAACCAATATTTAATCAGCCTTTTAATAAAGATAACAAAACTTATCTATATAAAACGAATTATTGATATTGATATGAAATACCATTAAGATATTAAAACATGTGTTACTAGGAAAACAAAAATTTAACTTTAAGCATCAGTTCCTACTTTTTGAAGGGAAAAAAAAAAAAAAAAAAAAAAAAAAAAAAAAAAAATATATATATATATATTATATATAAAAAAAAAAAAAAAAAAAAAAAAAAAGTGTAACAGATCCTAAGCAGAACGCACGCTAATCCCAGAGAAAAAAACTGCTCATGAGTAAACGTTACTAGTGCACTAAACAACGTTAGGCCTGTTGACTACATCTTTAGCTGTCAGTCTTTTACCCTCAATGACAGCGAAGGGACCGTGAAAGCCAGCCCTCTTCCCTTCCCTTCTAGCCTTCTCCACAGTCGGCCACAGAAGAGTCCTAGCATCTTTGTCTTTTTGCGAAAGATCCTCGAATACCTTAATCTTCTTCTCTCGGAGTAAGTCGGAGGTTTTGGCGTCTTTCCAAACTTTGTCCCGCTGGGAACGCGACGAAAACAGGACTATTATACGACGGGAGGATTTTTCCGCTGCAGACCGAGGCCCCAGCCGATGAGCGATGTCAACTCCGCGGTGCAAATCAGCAGCGATGCTTGGAGAGACCTGGCTGAAGAGGTCGATGATCATCTGCTTCACGTTCTCTCCTGATTTCTCCGGAATCCCAGCGACACGCAGATTCCACCTTCTCTTGTAAGCATCCAAATCGTCACATTTGTCACGAAGTTCGACGTTTTCTTTCTCCAATTTTCTTTTCCATTTCGTCAGTTTTTTTCTTTCAAACACTTCACCTGTTCACTGTGGAATTCGAGGGAGCTGATTATCTGTTTAATAGAGTTCGAGTTCTCAATAACCGTCTTTTCAACTCCTTGAATTCGGCGCAAAGTTTCTTCGTGCATGGCCTCCATTCTCTGCATGAATATCATTAGCATAGTATCACTCACCGCTGGACTATCAGAACTCGGTTTGCTTTTTTTGGCAGGATTGGGTTCAGGTGTATCGGGTAAAGGCACAAAACCACCAGACTGTCCAGCAACGGCATCCATATCAGAGCTCAGCGTTCTCCTTGCATAGCTGTGCATAGCAAAGTGCGTTTCTTCTTTTTCATCCATATTCTCAAATCAACACAGCAGTTTGTGGCTAAAACAAGTGGATTATAGCTAGTGATTAGCTAGCAAAAGGTGCGTCTGTAGAACTTAACAAAAAAGCAAAGAAAAAATAGAAGAAAAAAATACGCTTAAGTGCAGCTATTTAACTCATAAAACAAACATCACCTTTGAATTAGTTCTGAACATGAACATATTAGAAATTAGACCGGGATATGAGCAACGTTTTTTAGAGCCACAGCAAAACTGTCCTCTCACGACGCCATCTTGGCCTCGCCCCATAATCACCTTAGTTAGCGAGTTCCCAGCTAACACACGACGTAACAGTTACGTAATGTATTCGTACTTTTTGGTAATGTCATGACTTACTAACTGACAACGTAACTACGACGTCGCATGCCAGTAATTTCATTACCTTCAGATTACCATCTCACAACGTCGTCAGTACGTTCTCCTAACGTTATAAGATTACCCAGAACGTTCCAGATACGTCCTCTATTCGTAATATATTGGTAATTCCATGACTTACTAGTAACGTAACTACAACGTTGTATGCCCGTGTAACAGGGTTAAAAAGGTGTTTCCACTTGCTACACATTTTCATGTATGGCCCCTTTAATTGCACTCAACCTGTACACTCCACCCATAGAATGAACTGGTTCCGGTAGGGTCATTTAGATTCGCGCCAGCCGAGAGAGTGAATGGCTGCGGTGAGTGAGTGCTCCGTGATAAAAGTATATTGTATTAATTGTATAACCATTTCATGGACTAATATTGATATAGATATGTGTTTAAATGTATATTGTATGATTTGTGTGCATGCTTCATCACATTTATGGTAACATCAAGTTTGTTCACCTCAATATAGAACACACGAGGGTGATTTGCGAATCTGATCACTGCTGTTTAATGTTGCCAACAGAATAAAAGCCTGGCTTCAAGCGCGAATCGGTGTCCATCCTGACTCATACACAACACAACGCAGAGACAGCCCCGTTACACCCGTAATAATATTACCATCAAATTACCATATCACAACATCGTCAGTACGTTCTCCAAACTACCAAGGACGTTCCAGATACGTCCTCTATTCGTAATATAATGGTCATTCCATGACTTACTGGCAACGTAACAGCAACGTCATGTGCTCGTAATTTCATTACCATCATTCTTTATATGTTATTATTACCAGAATTTGCAATATAAAACGTGTAATTAAATGTCAGACACAAGACTGAAATGTCCCCTTAAGAAAAAAAATTTTGTTTTCACCAAATCAGAGTATGGATGACTGCTTTTTATATATAGTGACGTGACATACAGCGCGCGCCTCCACAAATGTAGTGCGCGCGTACCCACAGTATGTTGATAAGAGTGTAAAGTTAATTTTTCTGAGAGGAGAATTTATTTTTCCGAGGTGACAATGGCTTTTATAAAAATGTATAAAGTTAACTTTGGAAAGACGCAAAACCTTTTTTTATTGTTATGTTTACGTTAGTGCAGGTGGCCGTTAGAGTTGCCATGGCAACCGGGAAAACATTCAAGCTGCTGGAGAGGACAGCGTCGACGTTTCTCCGTGTTTCTCGTCAGTTTTATAGCAATAAAGTTCAACAACTGCGTCAGATTGGTTAAGTAACATTACCCACAGTCTACTTTAAGTACTTTTGTTAATATTTTTACCTTTGTGATTTCCTTGATCGTCTGAAATATGTGTTATGCAAAATGTTACGTTAGCATAGCATATGTTTTTAATGATACTGAGAGCAAAACGTCTTGAATGCTTTTATTTTATGTTTCGCTGTAGGCTATATGTTTTTATTTATAGTTTGAGTGTATTTCATTATTTTTATTTGGAGTTTTGTTCATGTTCTGTGTGTTTTTCAAAATAAATGAATTGAATTAATTTCGAGTCTGCATTCATCGTTCACAGCTGTTGGAATAGCCTTTACATTAGTTTGGGCAAATGAGGACATAAATTAGGTTAAACTACTGCATGTCCGCCCATAGAAAAATAAATAAATATAAGAATTACCAACTGATGACCAACACACAACTATTGATACACAATGTTGCCACGACGTCGCAGTTACTAACTGGCAACGTCACAAAGTTACGTTGTGGCGACGTATAGGCACCTTTCACTTTTCCGGTTGCCACGACGTAACTAGTTACGTCGCCACGACGAAAGTTTGGTCACCAAATTACGTTGCAGTTACGTAACAGTCACGTATTTTGGTTAGCTGGGTATACATGTATGTATACACAGGCAATAAATAATCACCAACACAAACGTCGTAATTAAAACAAAATGCCTACGAGTTTTTATAGGCGCGTTTTTTCCGTTCCTTACAACAACTGTGACTGACAACATCCGCGGGGGGCGGGGGAAAGGGGCGGGAAAATCTAAAGCGTTGCTTTGCTCAATACTGATTGGTTAGACCATACGTGTCCAAACTCGGTCCTTGAAGGCCGCTGTCCTGCAGAGTTTAGCTCCAACTTGCCTCAACACAGCTACTTCAAGTGTGTTTAATTGTGGCTGGAGCTCAGCGCAGAGAAAAGTAACGTGTAAAAATTGAAGTGATGCTCTACTTAACACTTGTGCCGAATGCAAAAATCGCCATTTTATGCCATCAAACAGAGCACTTTAAGTATTTGGTATCCGAAACCATAGTGGACGTTATCGAGTGTAACGTTACTCACATTTTTCACAGACGGATTAAGTTACACACGCACTAAACATATGATGGTCATTAGACCATGCAAGACCCACTATTTGTTAACATGCACAGCTAACAGGTCGTGTTAAACATGATTAACGTTACCTTCGTGAGTGACGATGACACCCTGGGACAGACCAAGCACAGGCCGTTTCCAGCTTGAATTCAGACGCGCTTTGGTGAATCACAGAAGGAGCCTGTACGAGGATGGCAGTGCAACACACCGTCAAGATCACGAAACCAAGACATGCATGCTTTGCTGGTACCATGACGCCGATCAAACTCCGTCCATCCGTCGACTTGGGATTTGAACTGGAGTTCTTGGAGCGCGCGCACTTGAAAGTGTGACATCAGCAGCGAACAGCCAATCGCATGCCCTGAAACAGAGAATCCGAATTCACTTTCCGCGAGACACTTGCTATTCAATACTCTCATTTGAAGAACAGATTGAATATGAAGTACAGCATGATACAGCAAGATATTTAGTTTATATTGAGTATAAATATGATCAAGACTCCATTTATTAAATCAAATGCAGTAAAACAGTAAAATGGCTCAATTTTATTACAAATTAAAAAAAACTTTTCTTTTTGAACATATTTTAAAATGTAATTTATTCCTGTGATCAAAGCTGAATTTTAAGCATAATTATACGGTCTTCAGTGTCACATGATCCTTCAGAAATCGTTCTGATGTTTCTAACATTTCTTATCAAAGGATTATCACCACTGGAATCCATACCATTCTTAAATATTTAAATAAAATTACATTTTTTACAATTGTTTTTACTGTATTTTATCAGATAAACATAGCCTTTCTAAAACATAAGAAACTTCATATCCTCCTTACTAGTCCCAAACTTCAAAATTTTGTGTGCGTGTTATGTATGTGTCTGTGTAGACTTCAGATGCAAATAGATCCAAGTGCCATCTGAAATGTTCTTATAAAATGTGCATCTTTATCAGGCTTCTATGTTTAGGTTCAGTAATTTAACTTTAATGGCAGTTCTATTTAAAACAGGAGCCTGATAAAAATGCTCACTTTATAAGAATATTTTAGATGACACTTAGAGGCTTTTGCATCTGAAGTCATCATCCTTTGAGTTCAACTGATGATGCTTTATAGTACATCAATTGTGTTGATGCAAATATATTGGTAGGCCAGTAAACAAACAACAAAAAAGGGTTTGTTTGTGTTAAGGTCTTAATACTATGGCTTGCAATGAGCCGTCCTATTGGACGCTGAGGAGAAAAGCCAAGGAGAAGGTGGATCAACAACTGCAGACAATAAATGCAACAACTTCAGGGAAGGAGTTGAGTTGCATGCACAGTGACTCACATAACGCCTGTCAATGTCAAATCGATGATGAAGACACATTTATGGACTGTCTCTCTCAGATTGACGAGACTGAAGCTGTCAATATGGCAAGTCTTCTTGATGACAGTGAATCTGACCCCGAGTCAGAGTCTGAAACCGATCCAACTTCCCTAGGAGAAGATTTGGCAACCTGGGCTACTGAAAACAAAATCTCACACGTGGCATTAATTTCATTACTAAACATACTACGTCAACATAGTTTGAATCTGCCAAAAGACTCAAGAACGTTGCTAGGAACGGTGCGTGGGAACCCTCAAATACAACACAAAGCTGGTGGCCAGTATTACCATTTTGGAGTACTAAATTCAATCACAGAGGTGCTACATCAGAATGTCAAGATTCTGACCAACATTCACACATTGGAGCTTCAGGTCAACATCGATGGTCTGCCACTCTACAAGAGTTCGTCAACACAGTTCTGGCCCATTCTTGGAACACTGCAAAATATCAGACAAGAAGAACCAGTGACAATAGGTTTATTTTGTGGCACAGGTAAACCTACCTCACTGACCGAGTATCTTGAAGACTTCATCACGGAAGTAAATGAATTGGGTAATGGATTTGAGTTTGAAGGAGTGAGGTTAGCTTTACAACTTTCTTCGATGGTTTGCGACGCACCTGCTCGTGCATTCCTAAAAAACATCAAAGGTCACACAGGCTATCATGGATGTGAAAAATGCACACAGGATGGAGTGTACCTGGAAAACAGGATGACATTTCCAAGAAGCGACATGCCTCTAAGAACCAATGAGAGCTTCAGAAACAAGACCGATTCTGATCACCATCATGGCATGTCACCCCTTGAACAAACTTCCCTGGACATGGTCTCTGGCATCCCCCTCGATTACATGCACCTTCATGAGAAGACTTCTCCACTTGTGGTTGAAGATGGGTCCTCTCACTTGTAGGCTGTCGGGATTTCAAATAAACACATTAACAGAAAGGTATGTAAAGAATGCTCAGAGAAGCGTGCCCATGGAGTTCGCAAGGAAACCAAGGGCACTGAGGGAAATTGACAGGTGGAAGGCAACAGAGTTCAGGCAGTTTTTACTGTATACCGGACCTGTTATGTTGAAAGATCTCCTTACCACAGAGGTGTACAAAAACTTCTTGCTGCTTTTTGTGGGAATCTTCATCCTGTGCAACAACAGTCTGATGGAAGATTACTTTGATTATGCCAATGACATACTAGTTCTCTTCGTCAATCACTTCGGTCAACTGTATGGGCCACAATTCCTGTCCTATAATGCACACTGCCTTGTACATCTTGCAGATGATGAAAAAAAGCATGGTGTGCTAGACAACTTCAGTGCTTTCAAGTATGAGAATCACTTGAACAAACTCAAAAGGCTTTTGAGGAAACCAACATGCCTTCTGCATCTCTGAGAATCTTTTTATTATTTGACTCAAAGAAGCTGCAAAAAACCTCACAAAACCAGGCCACATCTGCTCAAAAAACAGCATGCAACTGGTCCTCTACCTGCATCCTTTCATGAAGCGACACAGTATAAAGAGTTAAGGACAAGCCCTTACACTCTTAAACTGGACCGGGCAAACAGTCACGGCGGTACAAACGTCGGCGGTAAAGTTGCAAAGCTGCAAAATATCATTTCATTCAGGGATGAAATTTATGTAGCTTACAGCACCTTCAACCATCAGGAATCTTTTTTTGACTATCCCCAGTGTTGGGAAGATTACTTTCAAAATGTATTCCGTTACAGAATACAGAATACATGCCCAAACATGTAATTTGTAACGTATTCCGTTACGTTACTCAATCTGAGTAACGTATTCTGAATACTTGGATTACTTCCACATTGAATTGCATTTTAGAAGTGTAGGAATGCGGCCATCAAATCCTGCTTACTAAACAGGCCTATTCTGGTGTGTTTTTCTGTTCCAACTGGCTGAATGTGTTAGGCCCAAGTCTCCCTGAAAGTGCAACATTTTTTAATTTTCTGTAGAGGAACAAAGACTATTAGGGTGTTTATGCAAAAGAGTTTTGCTTGGTTAAAAAAAAGAGTAGAATTTGCTAATTTTCCTTTTTCAGTTTCTTTATTTACTTTATTTTAATTGTGAACATACAAATATTCTGTTTCTGTAAATCTTCCATAAAAAAAAAAAAAAATGTCCAGATTGTTACAGCTAACTATATTCACATTAATGTTCTTTCATCAAGATAGACACACTAATAATGGTCTATCAAAATAAAACAGTCTCAAACTGAATGTGATGGCAAAATAATATTATTTTTTTAAACTATGCCACCAAATATAATTTTAACCTCATGAAACAATGTTATATTGAAAAACATTCTTGGTAATGTAACAACAAAGGCTAGCAACAAATCAGCCTATCCAAAATGTCAAAGTTGAACATAACATAGGGTGAAAAACTTTTTTTCTAACATTTGCAGTAGGCATTGTAAGGTGTTGATTTTATATAAATGTCAGGTGAAAAAAAAAAGACAATTGTTTTTATAATAATGAGATTGCCCATTTACATGCTTTAAAAAAGCCTATGAACCTAAAGACCAATATGTTTTGAACCACCTACCTACATATTTGACCCACCTACTCTACATGTCAACACTCCAGTAAAGTCGGTTGTATCGCAGCAGGAGAGCCTGCTCAAAGTGCTTATCTGTCATTTTGTTACGGTGTGGAGTGAAAATAAGTCCTCCCTGGCTAAAAAGCCGCTCGACAGGAGCACTTGATGGCAGAGTAGTATTGTACTTTAAGAAGAGGTCTCTGATCATTGGATACATCTTCAATGAAGCCAATGACTTGTCTGGATCCTGGAGATACCTCTGCACCTCTTCCTCGGCTGATGAACTTGTCATCTGTGTTGTCTCAAAAGTGAAGAAGTTTTCATCATCTTCTGGATCACCTCCAATTGCTGCATTTCCAGTGGTGCCGGCATCCTCTGAAGGCTCTTTATGAAGAAGACGAGACTCTTGGACCATTGCTGTTTTCATGGCTCCCCTCTCTTCATCAGCAAGCCACCACAGTCGAAACTTTGGGATGGTGGAAGCCGCCATCCTTGCCTCATGGGAGGCCAACACCTGCCCAAATCGAGTGTCAATGGCTTTTATAACAGCTGAGAGGATGTGGGCTGAGAACTGCACTTGGGTCAACTTTTCAGCTAACTTGGCTTTTAGGCTGAGAATGGTGGGAACTATGTATCCAAAGTAACAGTTCTTTTCTCCCTGGAGCAGGTTGATTGAGTAGGCAAGAGGTTTCAGTATGGCTGTGTACTCTATTAGAAACATTGTCTCTTGAGGATGCAGTTTGGCCAATTTCAGCTGGTCACAGATTCCATTGAGCTGACTCTCAGTGAGACTCATCAACTTCTCGATTGCATGATACTCTGAGCTCCACCTAGTCACTGAAGGTACCAAACATCTCATTTGGGCAATTTCCTCAATTGCATCAGCAGCACCTGATGAGCGATGAGCCTTATTCCAGATTGCAGCACATTTAGACATTGCACTTCTGTATAATTTTCGAGAAACACCCTGTGAGGCAACTTTGTCAAGATCAGTTGTGGCAATAAGATTCAAGGTATGCGCGGCACATCGATGGTGAGGTGGCAAAAAAGTTTAGCTCCTCTTCCTCTTCCTGAAGAACTGCAGAGACATCAGCAAACTGCACATCATCTGTGTTATCCATCTCATCATCCATTTCACAGCCTCCATATTCACTGAATGCCTTAACGAAATTGCTACCATTGTCAGTGACTGTGGCACTGACTTTGCCTTGGATCTGGAATTCTGCATGAATCTGACTAACTTTGGCAGCAATGACATCATAGGTGTGGCGGCCCCTTATCCTTTCACATGCCAATGCAGCAGACTTTCGATCTAATGTCTCTGGCTCAATCCAATGACACGTGATTCCCATGAAACTCCTATGATGAGCCGTCCATATATCTGCTGTTGTGCACACGGTTTGAACATCCTGAAGAGTTTCAGTAATTGCCTCCTTCATATTTTGAAATCCCCTTTCAATGCGCTGCATCAATGTTTTTCTGCACATGTGTGTCCTACCCCCACTAATTCCTGCAATCATCTCACGGAATGAGGCATTGTCCACCAAAGAAAAGGGCTGCACATCTGCAATTATGAAATTAAGAACCAAGGAGTTTACTTTACTTTGGGTGATTGATGCTGAGGTGCTGCAGAGTGTTGCTTGTTTGAGAGGAGGTGGGGTGGGCATGGCACTTCCTTCACCACCATCATCTGATGCCATTTCTGCTCTATGCAAGACACTGGAATGCTTCCTCTAAAATAAAGAAAGACACAAAGAGCACAAATTAATAACACTGAAATTGTTTTAGCACTATCCTGAACCCATGTTGCTAGCCAAGTGGTATGAGTATGCTATATTTACTTATTTATTAAATCCATGAAATTTTTTAATGAAACACTGATCAAAATTAAGATACAATTAATACAAAACGAAATTAAATTTAAAGACAGGCTTTGTGCTTTCTGTTTGAGGTCTCTGTGAAAGTTTTAAAGCAGTCTTTTAGTGCTGAAACACCTCATATGTGCCACTCACAAGTATAACAAGGGTCGTTCCTTACCATTAATGCTTGGAAAACACACATACATTTCCAACAATTAATAATAATGGCCAGCGCAGTGGCTGGGATATAGCCTAGTACATAAACCTACCAACGTCCGTTGCCATGGTTTTTGGAATGATTTTGCTTTTCGCGCGAGAAAAAAAAAATGTAAAAAAAAAAGTTTTAGTCGCATAACATTGGTTAATGGAAACACCGTCATTTCAAAATAGTTTTTTGTCGACATTTAGAAAAAAAAAAAAAAAAAAAATCGCAAAAGTTTTGCTCAAATCTGTAATGGACACGCAGTTCGTCGATATGAGTGTCATCGTGATTTCGGTTTCATATCACATTGCATATCGTTACAGACCTGGTAACGTTAGCTACCTGATACAACTATAAAATAGCAAGGTGACCAGTAAAATTACAGCAGACGACTAAACCTGGCTAATTTAAAGAAAAAAAAATACTTACTTTAAGTTGCTTCTTCAGGTTGGAAGTGGAGTCTTTGGATGCTGAAAGGAGGTTGGTTGCTGGTAAGCAGAGGTTGCATTGCACAGATTTCGTTCTCCCTCTTTTTTTAGTGTGAAATGCTGTTTAAATTTCCAAGATATAAACGCATTCTTGCCCTGGCTCTGTTGTTTCGGCTCCATCTCTACCTGTAGCTGAGCTCCCGCTGCTTCTCTTCCGACTGATCACGCAAACCGCGCATTTTTTCGTTTTTATATTGGGGCTTCTGGGAAATGCATGAAGTTGCCTTATTTATTTTTTTTTTATATATATATATAAACGTTATTTAGAGATTGTGAAACAGAGAAGTATCCTCATGTAATCCATTGATTTCAACAATGTAACTGTATTCTAAATACCAACTATTTAAATTGTAACTGTAACGGAATACAGTTACTCATAATTTGTATTCTGAATACGTAACGCCAGTACATGTATTCCGTTACTCCCCAACACTGACTATCCCCTTCCATCCTCCACACTCGGCATTTATTTAGTTGACGATCTCTCAACCACCGTCGAGTTCTGCAAATTTGAGGAAATAGAGAACAAAATTTTTCTTGTCCCATATCTACGCCATTTTGTTGCAATTCCACTTTTACATACAGATTAATTCTTTATCAGCACTTTTTGTTCCATAGTTTATGCATTTGAATTACATAGTTGAATTTATCGAATTTAATACACAATATGGGTTTCAGGCTGGCAGTTCTTAAAAAAAAAAAAAAAGAAAAAAAAAAAGAAAAAAAAAGTTCCTAATAGTGGAGTTTGAGGGAGAAGGGACGACTGGACCAGTTGCCAAGTCCTGGTATGCTGACGGATACTCCTGGTGGCCACCATATAAAGACATTGACAGGCTGTTAAAGAGTGTTAAAATCATGGAGACACCACAGCCAGAGAAGGGGTGGACCCGGCATAAAACAAGAATCCTGCACGAGTCAGGTAAGAGTAAATTATACTGTAAATTAAACATGATCTTGCCCAGCATACCTGCATTTCATTTTTCAGAATCTTTGTACATTTATCTATACTGTAAAATGTGGTCTCACATAAAGCTTTAATAAACAAAATTGAAACCGTACCTGCATTTCTTTTTTCAGCATCTTTTCACAATGTAGCCAACAACTGGAAGAAGGCCAGTTATACATCCGACATAAATTCAGAACCTGAAATTGCTAGAAAAAGGATTCCAAAGTAAGTCCTCATAAAAGACAAAGAAATGTTTTGAAAAACACATGAAAATGCCATATACTTTCGTTTCAACCACCTTTAACATAGTTCAACTGAATATTTAAATTATTGAATAACAGCTTCAGTATGATTGTTACAGGTTTTAAAGTGTTTCTGCCATCAAGTACTCACCCTCAAGTCGTTTCAAACCTGCAAGACTTTCGTTCATCTTCTGAACATAAATTATGTTGATGTCTACGCTCAGACATCAACGCAACTACCACCTCAAGGCCCAGAAAGGTAGTAAAGACATAGTTAAAATAGTCTATGTGACTAGTGGTTCAACCACTATTTTATGAAGTGATGAGAACCCTTTTTCTGAGCAAGATGTCATCAAAAATATTTTCATTCTGAAGATGAACAAAGGTCTTACAGTAAATTATGAAAATTATTCAATTTGGGTGAACTATCCCTTTAAGAAATAAAGCAAAATGTTTTTAGTCCATTTATGAGTATTTGCTACATCACACAAGGGGCAATTAATGTGTGCAGTTGTACTTTTTTCTCTGTGTTCCTAGAAAGAAACTGTGCTCCAACCACATCTACTCATCGGATGATGAGGCACCAGAACAACCACCTCTTAAAAAAAGAAAAACTGCAGACAAAGAAAGTGTTCCACCAGCACCAAAGCCTCCATCAATTCCAAAACGCACAAAGAAAAAAGGTAATGGAAAATAAATTTAAAAACATGCAATGGTAATAAAATGAATGCTATGAATAACAATACACATTCCATTTAAACTCAACCAGAGGTTGCTTTTTTTTTAATTTTTAAAATCTAGGTAATTCTCAAATCTGGTTGATTTTACACAGAATGGCCCAGTATGAAATAAGTAAGATTAAAAGTGCATAACAGCCAGAATACAAAAAATAAATTTCCCTTTTATCAGGTCCTGTTGTGCAACCTCAGGTTTTGCAGAGCAGAGCTGTAAACTCTTTAAGCAACTGTAAGTCTGAAGATCTCTTATCTTTAATCATTTTAATTGTTCTATCCACATCTACAATGATTATTTAAAGCTAAAACTATATCAGCAGTTCTTAATCCTGTTTGTCACACATTTTGTGACATCTCTTAACACATCTCTTATCACTTCAGACATTTGTGCTATTCAACCGTGGATTTCACAGGATCCACCATGATTCCAGTTCCAAGGGAGCATATATTTTCCATTCAAAGGACATTAAAGTGCATAAGACATCCCTTTAAATTGTATTTATTCATAGAGTTATATTACGTCACACTTCTCTAGTTTCATCAGGCAGTGGCGTTGCGCAAATCCGTGAATGAATGTTCCTAATTGAACTAAACTTTAACAGATTTCCTGTGCAGGAAAAGAATTAAGAACCGCTGAATTAAATAACTGTTGAAACATACAGCTGCAGAACTGTAGCTATCAAAATGAACATCACTAATGACCCCCGACTGTCAACAGCATTTGTCAATCAGCAACAATGTGATATGGAAGACCAACAGCAGACCTGGTGTGAGAGTCTCCCCAGCTTTCAAGGTAAATTATTAGTTGTATCTGGCTGGTGGGAATGCTCAAATGAAGTCCAACATGTGATCCAAATAATGGGTTATTTGAATCAAAGAAAGTTTTGTGAATTGTGTCATTCCTAACCCATAAACTATTTTCTAATTTCATTAGTTTAAACTAAACTCATTTAAGCCTGGCTAATTTAAATATTCAAGAGCAAGACGTAAAAGAAAACTTGCGCGTGCTGTGAGAGCTCGCACACACTTATTTCAGACAACGTGCAAATACCGAGTTCTCCATCAAGTCTTGTGTAGCAGTAATATTGGAGTGGAGGCTATCAATACATAGAGAAACTTCATATGCATTACTTTTACAATTATGTTTATCATCTTTAAAGTGTGCAAGTTATGGGGAAATGCCCTATTGATGGAGGAACAGTAACCTCACAATTACATGTGCAACTTACACACTCCACCTTTTGCAGCTCCAGTGCGTGTTTCTCAGCCAGACCATCACGGAGACGGTTGGAGTGTTGATCCACCTAACACACAAGGTACAAGAGCACAATCAGGGATGAGGAAATCAGAAACACATTCACAGCATTTCAAACTAAATAAAATTTTTAAAACTAAATAACATAATATTTTGCGTTCAATCCATAGAGCACACCTTTTCTGTCATGAGACCCTCAGGGGACCACCTTGGAAGAATGCAGAGTAAGATAAATGCACATAAATTCACTTAAGTAAATTTTACACCTCTCACCCAAATAGGACAAAGTTAATGGAAGAAAAAAAAAATAAAAAATCAGTTCAAATTGCAATTGCAATTTTACTATTAAAGGGTTAGTTCACCCAAAATGTTCCACACCCGTAAGACCTTCGTTAATCTTCAGAACACAAATTAAGATATTTGTTGAAATCCGATGGCTCAGTGAGGCTTTCATAGGGAGAAATGGACACTTCCTCTCTCAAGATCCATAAAGGTACTAAAAACACATCTAAATCAGTTTATCTGAGTACAGTGGTTCAATATTAATATTATAAAGTGACTAGAATATTTTTGGTGCGCCAAAAAAACAAAATAACGACTTATTTAGTGATGGCCGATTTCAAAACACTGCTTCAGAAAGCATCGAAGCATTGTGAATCAGTGTATCGAATCATTAATTGGATCGCGGTTCAAACCCACCAAGCTGCTGAAATCACGTGACTTTGAACTGCAGATTCGACACAAAAGATTCATAATGCTTCGAATCTTCCTGAAGCAGTGTTTTGAAATCGGCCATCATTAAATAAGTCGTTATTTTGTTTTTTTGGCGCACCAAAAATATTCTCGTGGCTTTATAATATTAATCTTGAACCACTGTACTCACCTGAACTGATTTAAATATGTTTTTAGTACATTAATGGATCTTGAGAGAGGAAATGCCATTGCTGGCTATGCAGGCCTCACTGAGCCATCTGATTTCATCAAAAATATCTTAATTTGTGTTCTGAAGATGAATGGAGGACTTACGGATGTGGAACGACATGAGGGAGAGTAATACATGACAGAATTTTCATTTTTGGGTGAACTAACCCTTTAATTCGCAAATGTAACAAGTGCAACTTACCCACTCCAATTTTCTCAGCGACTGTGGGCATCTCTCAGGCAGACCATCACGGAGCCGGCTGGAGTGTTCATCCACCTAACACACAAGGTACAAGAGCATTAATTACAACAAGGAGGAGGAAACAAGAAAAGCTATTTAGAGCACTATACAGAATTTTAAACAGCATAATATCAGATGATCTTTTCAATCCATAGAGCACACCTTTTCTGTCCTAAGGAGATGCACACCAGTAATGTTTTTTTTCTAAGTGTATTTTTATAAAAGCTACATAAATATCCTAATTGAACTAGGATATAAGTTTTAAGATATATAACTAAGGCCTAATCCTGGCTTAGCCTAAGCCCTGATTGTGAAACTGGGCCTATATCACATCGAATCATATCACCGATACATATCATTGCGTTTTATATCGCAATCGTGATATAACGATGTATCGTTACACCCCTATTTTTAACTGTTAATGTGTTTGTTGTGTTAATTTTGATTTTCCCTACACACACAGCAAGATTTGCAGTCTAAACACTTTTTTCCAGCCCGTTTTGATTGAAAACATATAAACTGTCCTGATTATCAGCAGTTTCTAAACAATCAGATGATAGTATATGAAATAATGAAATAATTGCTTGTATTGGCTGATACATCGGTGCATCTCTAGTTGTAATTCATGTAATTCTTTGGTTTTATACTAGTGGTGCGCACAGATTAATTTTTTTCTCACATATTCTGAATGTCTTCGGCAGAATTCAAATGAGCCATTTTAATCTAGATTAATTCCAAAATTAATCTAGATTAAAATGGCTCATTTGAATTCTGCCGAAGACATTCAGAATATGTGAGATACCCAAATTGTCCCTGCGTCCCAATGTCCGTACTATCCATCCTAAATAGTATGTGAGATTAAAATAAGTGTATCCCAAAGCATAGTATGTTGAAAAGAGTATGCCAAAAGTCCCCGGATGGTCTACTATTTCCGGTAGATTTTCGAAGTGTGGATCCGTGCACACTATAGAGGCTAATATTGCACACAACCCATTGCACGTTGTACGAGGATTCAGTTCAGAACTACAAACACGAGTAAAAAGTGTTAAAAACTACAAAACATGGCGAATATGCAAGATAGAGGCTGAGAGGCTGTTTGAGTGACTAATAATAAGTTCAAACTGATAGAAAATATTTATTTAATGTTATCTGTGTTATTTTTCATCTGCAAATACCAATGTGGACTTTTATAAAGATCTGATTGGCCATTAACTTTTAAATGCATCATTATGCATTAATATGAGGAGAGTTTTCCACATGAAAGACTCGCGACTGCAGATCAACGTGCTGCATTTCTCTCCGATACGGTAGGACATTAGCTAAATGAAATGTGGAGGATGTAAGATGATTGACAGGGCAGTTTATGGTGACTGGATGCAACAGAGAGCAAAGACGTAATTGTATGATGTGATAGTATGTCCCAAAGCTTGTCTACTCTTTTGCTACACACTCAAAAGTAAGTACTTTTTGTTAACAGAAAGAGTACATACTTTTAGGGCGTAGTACAGAATTAGGACGCAGCAAATGACTAAAAGGAATCCGCCATTTTGTCCGACAAAGCAGATAGGAGTTAGAAGATTAACCTCGGTGGAGTTAAACTTTTGTATATTATATTTTGTATACTGACATCTTTCCGCGTTTGAAACAACATTGATTCTCATGTTCATTCATGTTTATTTGATGCTATAAATGGACTCGTAGTAAGAGATGATCGGTTTACGAGCCTCGAGTTGAGGCATTACAGCAATCTGTCACGACCATGGTCACGACACATTAAAGAGCAACAAAACGGTTTTAATTGTTTGAATTTCTTAAATAAACTACACAGTTTTAAAGCTGGGACTTTGTTAAATATCATAAGTAACCTGCTCTGTCTTGTCTGTCGACGTGTTGTCAGTGTCCTCTTTGCTCCGCGATGCATTTATTACTGTGTGTGGCGTGACAGCGCCACGGCTTGTTGGACAAAGCAACAGTAACTAAGGGGGGCGGGTCTTTGCGAAGGGTCAGTTCGGCTAAGTATACATCCGCGCTAAAATATCAAGGTGAAAGTCATCATAACTTGCGTAGAATAGATCCAGCTCCCAACCCAACTTTGAGAATAGATTAACGGCAATATTTTTTTTAATCGTCCGATAAGAGTCTCACGTTAACGCAGCATGTTAACGCCGATAACGGCCCACCACTATTTTACACTTTTCTAAAATTTCAATTAGCAACACATTTTTCTGTGTGTTTACTTGTGTCGATAACAAGCAAATCTTACCTGCTCCACCTTTCTCAGCGACTGTGGGCATCCCTCAGCCAGACCATCACGGAGCCGGCTGGAGTGTTGATCCACCTAACACACAAGGTACAAGAGCATTAATTACAATAGGGAGGAAGAAACCAAAAACATTTCAACTTTAACAAAATCTAAAACTGTTTATTACATTATCTTTTCAAATCCACAGAGCACACCTTTTCTGTCCTGAGACCCTCAGGTGATTGTGACCACCAAGGAAGAACACAGAGTAAGAACAAAAAAAATAAATAAATAAAAATAAATAAATAAATAAATAAAACAAAAGAAGAAACAACAGCACACTTGTTCACTTGTGCATTCGCACCATTTTGTGCAGATATATAATACATCCAGAAAGTATTCTCAGTTACAGCCTTATTCAAAAAAGGATTAAATAAATTTTTTCCCCTCAAAAATTCTACAAACAAGTGACAACATGAAAGAAGTTTGTTTGAAATCTTTGCAAATTTATAAAAAAATAAATAATAAAAAAAAAGACACGTGCATAAGTACAGAGGGTATGCAAAAGTGATAATACTTTTGAGTTTTATGGACGTCGCCATCTTTAATGTTATGTTGGTCACTGTTGTTATGGTTACTAGTAAGAGAATATGGGTTTGCCTCTCGTTGGACGTTCATACAGACGCTACTGTGTTCCGGACGCTACTGTAAGTTGCTGTGTGAACGAGACTTTAAGACTGACACCTGTAAGTAAATGCGATTGTCAATCCCAAAAACTGACAGTGTGAATGTGGCCTTAGTCAGGGAGGTGACCAAGAACCCAATGGTCACTCTGACAGAGCTCCAGCATTTCTCTGGTGGAGCTTGAGAGGTCCTGCAAAGAAGAACGAAAGAAACTGCCCAAAAATAGGTGTGCCAAGCTTACCACATCATACTCAAAAAGACTTGAGGCTGTAATTGGTGCCAAAGGTGCTATAACAAAGTAGTGAGCAAAGGCTGTGTATACTTATGTACATGAGATTTGTTTTAATTTTTTTATTTTTAATATATTTGAAAAGATTTCAAACAAACTTCTTTCACATTATCATGGTGGGGTATTGTTTTAATCACTTTTGGAATAAGGCTGTAATACAAAATGTGGAAAAAGTGAAGCGCTGTGAATACTTTCTGGATGTACTGTAAGTGGTAATTAGGGATGTCAATTTACACAAATACCCAAGACTGATCATTTAAATGAAGTGATAGATTAATCATTAGCCTTAATACTGTGATATGTGTTTACTGCAGTGGCATATAGCCAACAGCATGACAGGGAGTGCACATGCCGCTTTTTAATCTAAATAAAGGGCTAATAGGATTGTAAAATGAGTTGATGTGATTGATCATTTATTAAATCACTTATTTTAATAATCAAATATAACTACTAATACAACGCGTCACAAACGCTGCCTCAGATGCTTGATTGTCAGAATGTGAGCTGAAAACAGTAACAAAACTCAATGAATTCACAATGATTTATTAAAGGGTTAGTTCACCCAAAAATGAAGTTTCTGTCATCAAGTACTCACCCTCATGTCAGCTGAAACCCATAAGACCTTCGTTCATCTTCAGAACACAAATTAAGATATTGTTGATGAAATCCATTGGTTCCTGAACCACACATAGGCAGCAACATCATTGCACCTTTTGATGTCTGTAGTCAAGGTAGTCAAGACATAGTTAAAATAGTCAACTTGACTGCAGTGGTTCAACCTTAATGTTATGAAGCGATACGAATACTTTTTGAGCGCAAAACGAAAATAAAAACAGTACTGGCTGAAGCTGTACACGTGAGCACAACGATGGATGCGTGTGATGCTGACACAGGATTCAGCCAATACTGAGCTGGTGTTCGGACATAAACATGGAAGACTGCACTACATCAACTCTGTATGACAACAGTTCAAATTGTTAAATAAAGTCACTATTTTTGTTTTGGTTTTGCGCACAAAAGGTATTCTTGTCCCTTCATAACATTAAAGGGTTAGTTCACCCAAAAATGAAAATTCTGTCATGTATTACTCCCACTCATGCTGTTCCACACCCGTAAGACCTTCATTAATCTTCAAAACACAAATTAAGATATTTTAGTTGAAATCCGATGGCTCCGTGAGGCCTCCATAGGGAGTAATGTCACTTCCTCTGTCAAGATCCATAAAGGCACTAAAACACATCTAAATCAGTTCATGTGAGTACAGTGGTTTAATATTAATATTATAAAACGACGAGAATATTTTTGGTGCGCCAAAAAATAAATAAATAACTTATATAGTGATGGCCGATTTCAAAACACTGCTTCAGGAAGCATCGGAGCATTATGAATCTGTGTGTCGAATCTGCAGTTCGGAGCGCCAAAGTCACGTGATTTCAGCCGTTTGGCGGGTTTGAACCGCGATCCGAATCATGATTTGACACAAAGGATTCATAACGCTCCGATGCTTCATGAAGCAGTGTTTTGAAATCGGCCATCACTAAATAAGTCGTTATTTTGTTTTTTTGGCGCACCAAAAATATTCTCGCCGGTTTATAATATTAATATTAAACCACTGTGCTCACATGAACTGATTTAGATGTGTTTTTAGTACCTTTATGGATCTTGACAGAGGAAGTGACATTGCTCCCTATGGAGGCCTCACGGAGCCATCGGATTTCAACTAAAATATCTTAATTTGTGTTCTGAAGATGAATGAAGGTCTTACGGGTGTGGAACGACATGAGGGTGAGTGATTAATGACAGAATTTCCATTTTTGGGTGAACTAATCCTTTAAGGTTGAAGCACTGTAGTCGTATTGACTACAGAATAGGGATGTCTCACGATTTTCGAATAATCGATTTGTTGATTTAATTATAGAATATTGAACAGGTTGTGCGATTTTCATCTTTAAAAAATCCTCAATGGTGATACGTTCATGTAAACAGAGGGTGGCGCATGCTGCCAATAACGCACCTACAAGCTGTCAATCATGTTGTCTTACACACAAACTGTAGACTAGCATGGCACGTAACAGAGACGTTAAAATCAATGTTCACACAAGTGTTGTGATTCAGGCTGTTCACAACGCCTGTTCTGTTATAACGCATTTAGTCATTAGTTAATCATTCTATGGCTTAGGTTAAGACAGCCTATTCCCCAATGAATTGTCTCTTTCCCTCAGGGCTCTGTGTGTAGTGTATTATAGTAGGCCTACATGCATGTGTGTATGCAGGGGAGGGGTGCGATTTTCGAATAATATTTGAATAATTCCCAGTGATCTTCAAAAATTATTTTTGTTTGAAATGCCCATCCCTACTACAGAAACCCCCAGATTTCATAAAAAAAAAATTAATTTGTGTTGCGAAGATGAACAAAGGACTTACAGGTGTAAATTTCATTTTTGGGTGAAGTAACCCTTTAAAGAGGAAAAGATGATCACGTTCTCTCTCACACTTTGCGCCTGTACAGAGATCTGTCATGCCATATCAAGGAGCGTAAAAATGGAGGTTTTTGTTTGAATTTTGAGAATGGACAGGGGTACGTTCAGTACACCATGAGTATCACGGTACGTACCGTACCCTAGACCAGACCAAAGCTGCAGGGGGGGCCAGGAATAAATCACACTCAAATATGGACTACAACACATCCCCAGTGTGAAAACTACATTAGAGTCCTTAATGTACTCAAACTGATTTACTGACTGGAGATTGTTGGTAATGCCAGTGTAATAATGAATAAATTAACCATACTGTTATTATAAGAAGTGAACCAAAATCTGTGTTATGCTTTTCTGTTAAAATATTAGTGTTTGTTAACTTGTGTTGGTAACAAGCAAATCTTACCTGCTCCACCTTTCTCAGCGACTGTGGGCATCCCTCAGGCAGACCATCACGGAGCCGGCTATGGTGTTGATCCACCTAACACACAAGGTACAAGAGCATTAATTAGGCCTGAGGAAATCAAACACATTCACAACAACAATCTAATACTTATAATTACATCTGTTCAATCCATAGAGCACACCTTTTCTGTCCTGAGACCCTCAGGTGACCACCAAGGAAGAGAACAGAGTATGTTACCTACAAAGTATTTTTGTACATATATTGTTTTATGCTATCATGAAAACTTAAAGTAAGCTGAGGCTGATAGTTTTTACTTTCCAACTCCACCATTTTCAGCTCCAGTGTGTCTCTTAAAGGGTTAGTTCACCCCAAAATGAGATTTGTCATTTATTACTCACCCTCATGTTGTTCCACACCTGTAGACCTTCGTTCAGTACACAAATTAAGAAATTTTTGATAAAATTTGAGAGATGTCAGTTCCTCCATTGATGGTCTTTGCATCTTCATTCATTCATTCATTCATAATGTATTATAGGAGTAGTAGGAGAGAGAGCGGCATCAGCACTGGTAAGATCAATGGTCAATGTTTACATGTGAGTAGAAACCTAAATTGAATCTGTTCATCATATAAAGCAATCAAGTCTTCAGACTGATAACTAATCCATATGAATTTTTCTGATCTCTTTATAAACTTTCTGAAGAGTCAAAGTGTTCATTGCAAAGGCAGTATTGAAGGAACTGACAGCCCTCAGATTTCATCAAAAATATCTTAATTTGTGTTCTGAAGATGAACAAAGGTCTTACGGGTTTGGACGTCATGAGGGTGAGTAATTGAGGACATGATTTTCATTTTTGGGTGAACTAACCCTTTCACCAATCCAGGTAAAAGAGTGAAACAAACAAACAAACAAAAAATGTATTAAGAGTGGGGGTCATTTCATGAAAATGTCACATTATTTAGAGTGAAATGTAACCCAGATATGTTCTTGGTAACATCCACCAAGTCAGAGGCACACGTGACAATGAAAACATCGTCACAAAACATTGAAAACCTCACAGTAAATTTTTACTTACAGGTACTTCTGGTGTGAGACAGGAAAATCCAGTCTTGCGTCTGGTTCCAAATCAATGTACATGTAAGTTATTTGTTATTTATCAACAAAAAAAAAAAAAAGGTAAAATGCATTATTTTATTAATTAAAACTACATGCCAAATTAAATGTTCTTCTGTACTGCAGCTGTAGAAAGGGCCATTCTAGAAACACTAGAGAAAATGGACATGAAGATCAACCACCTGACTTCACTGGTCCAGTCTCTAGTGGGAAACAGGCGCTTTTTACCCCCAGTGGCAGTGCAAAATGATGAGGAAGATGGCATCTTTCCTCTTGCATCCACTGAGGATCTAGACCGGCTGGAGCAAAGTCTGTCAGACAGAGGATTTATGCAGAGAATGGTAAGAAATGGAATTGTCAACCTACAACTACTAAAGAAATGTAGTGTGTGTGTTTATATGCTACTTGCCAAAAGTTTGAAATCAAGATTGAAAACATTAAAAGGGTTAGTTCACCCAAAAATGAAAATTGTGTCATTTACTCACCCTCATGCCGTTCCACACCTGTAAGACCTTCGTTAATCTTCAGAACACAAATTAAAATATTTTTGTTGAAATCCGATAGCTCCGTGAGGCCTTCATAGTAATGTCACTTCCTCTCTCAAGATCCATTAATGTACTAAAAACACATTTAAATCAGTTCATGTGAGTACAGTGGATCAATATTAATATTATAAAGCGACAAGAATATTTTTGGAGCGCCAAAAAAATAAATAAAAAATAACGACTTATATAGTGATGGCTGATTTCAAACACTGCTTCAGGAAGCATCGGAGCGTTATGAATCAGGGTGTCGAATCATGATTCGGATCGTGCGTCAAACTACCAAACTGCTGAAATCACGTGACTTTGGCGATCCGAACTGCTGATTTAATACTCTGATTCATTTGTGCTCTGAATCTTCCTGAAGCAGTGTTTTGAAATCGGTCATCACTAAATAAGTAGTTATTTTGTTTTTTTGGCGCACCAATATTCTCGTGGCTTTATAATATTAATATTGAACCACTGTACTCACCTGAACTGATTTAGATGTGTTTTTAGTACATTAATGGATCTTGAGAGAGGAAATGTCATTGCTGGCTATACAGGCCTCACAGAGTCATCGGATTTCAACAAAAATATCTTAATTTGTGTTCTGAAGATTAATGAAGGACTTACGGGTGTGGAACGGCATGACGGAGAGTAATACATGACAGGATTTTCATTTCTGGGTAAACTAACCCTTTAACAGTTAAAGGAACACTCCACTTTTTTTTGAAAATAGGCTCATTTTCCAACTCTCCTAGAGTTAAACAGTTGAGTTTTACCGTTTTCGAATCCATTTCATGATATTACACTATTTTAAATAATTTTTCTATTTGAATATTTTGTAAATTTCATTTATTCTGATCAAAGCTTGATTTTCAGCATCATTACTCCAGTCTTCAGTGTCACATGACATTCTCATAAACCTTTTTATGCTTGGATATTAGCAGTTACTATTGGTGTTCAATTATTGATAATGGTTCTTATTATCTACATTAAAATAGTTTTTTCCACTTCATGTTTGAGGAAACAGTGATTCTTTTTTAGGATTCTTTGATGAACAAAGTTCAAATGAACAGCATTTATTTGAAATGTAAATCTTCTGAAATGTTATAAATGTGTTTGTCATTTTTGATTTTGCTTATTAAAATTGTTACTCACCATAAACCAGGGGTCTCCAAACTCAGTCCTGGAGGGCCACTGTCCTGCAAAGTTTAGCTCTAGCTTGCCTCAACACACCTGCCTCAAAGTTTCCTTCCAGCCTAATTAGAGCTTGATGGGCTGGTTCAGGTGTTTAATTGGGGTTTGAACTAAACTCTGCAGGACAGTGGCCCTCCAGGACCAAGTTTGCCCATTCCTGCCCTAAACTTTTGAAAGGTAGTTTATCAGTTCACAGTTTCCACAAAACTATGAAGCAGCACAACTTTCAACATTAATAATAATCAGAAATGTTTCTTGAGCAGAAAATCAGCATATTAGACTGATTTCTGAAGTATCATGTGCTGCTGAAAATTCAGCTTTGCAAAGCAAAAATTGCTTTTCAAAATAGTAAACAGTTCATATGAATATTACAAAAATGTTTGCTGTTGGATTAAATTTTGTATCAAATCAATGCAATCGGTGAACATGAACAGACTTTCAAAAACATTACATAAGATTAATTAATTCCAAACATTTGACGGGTACTAGTGTTTAGTACAGTACAGAAGAGGTCCATTTCTTTGCTAAAACGTATTTCAATGTACCTGTTGAAGGTGAACAGATTATCCATCAGCGGCGGGCCAACAATGAAAAAGACCGTCTGGAGAATCTGCACAAAGGTCTTCAGCACCAACGTCGCCCGCCAACTTGGTGTGGGAGAGGAGAAGCGGGGGATAAGGAGGACAAACGTCGGGTCACTATAACCGGTACGTTGTACATGCATTAGATCCAATAGGCGGGAAGTTACAGCGTTAAGTTAAATAAGTACTTGGCAAACATGTTCATGACTCAAACATAATCAAACATGTGGTAATACCAACTGTAAAGTGCCATTTTAAAAAATAGTTAATATAATGGCTTTGTTTAACGAACCTTGGGTTAACCGATCAGTTTAAGTGTCGTTGCCCCACCACAAAAACGGGCACAACTCGCTCGTTAGGTGATTATCATGATCAACTCAATCAACATAACGTCATTTCAAGGTTATTATATAAACGATCACAGACACCACACGATTAGTATTAAAATATATTTGTTTTATACTTACCTTAAGCACATTTTCCCTCACAACTCGTCAGGACACGTGTCTTCTCCACGCAGCATCACATAGACTCGCGCAGGAAGAGAACTCGCTGATAGGCTCTCTCTTTGGCAGATTTATTCGTTTTAAAAAATAAAGTGTTTTTGTTTGTTTGTTTTTTACATGCAGCTTCAGCCATGAGGAATCCCGTCCTGCCGTCACCAACAGAAGCAGAGGCGGAAAAATATATAAAAGATTTCCTCCGCTTGGCTCCAGGGAGGAGTGATTGTTTATTTAATTTTATTCTTAATTTATTTAATTGTTTATTGTTTTGTTTGAATATGCCGTTATGTTAATATAGTTTTTAGAATTAATTAAAAGTTGTAATCAATATAATACGTTTTTTTGCCTAATAAATATTTTTAAAACCATCAACAAATGCGTGTTTTATTGTAGGTTCAGAACAGCGTGGTTATTTAATCATGTGAGGATGTGGCTGGATTTTATGGGGGTTAATTTTATTAATGGGAGGAATCATATCTTAAAACGATGTCTGGGCTACATAAATCAGATGTCTTGCAGACGTATAAACATCTGATAAACGTCTGTAAAAGAGCGGATTGCCGACGTTCTAAATTATTAATGTCATATAGACATCGCCTAGACGTCGTTCTAACAGCTGGCAGGGACGTCTCGGCGACGTATTGCAGATGAGCAAACGCTCTAAAATATACGTCTTCCAGACGAAAATGACGACGTCGCACAGATGTCTGCACGACGTACGTGTGCTATCTGGGTATACGGCCTATCTTCAAATGTACGCTAATCTTGGTCTCACGATCCAAATTGTCAGTAACAATGTTTCTTAATAGACAAACGATACCTGAAACATTATTGAATGTGTTCATTTTGTCGTTTTAGGTTAGAAGCCATCGAAAAAACTGCCATCGGACTACCACAGCTGACGATCGTCAGAGACGCGCGTGCACAACTGCATGACACACACACACGGAAAGAGCACAACAATTATGAAACTGCTCATTTATAATAAATAAATAAATGTATTTTTCTCCTTACAACGTGTTTGTGTTCTTTTGTTAAACTAGAAGTAAAATAAAAAACAATAAGAGGACTTAATCGAAAGTCCCCTAAACGTCCCGAATGGCCGCTGAACGTCCTGTGAACGTCCCCGTGAACGTCCGGAGGACGTCTTTGCGGACGTCCCCGGGACAGCCAGATACACATGGACGTTCGGGGGACGTTCGCAGAGGCCATTCAGGGGACGTCCTGGGGACCTTTTTTTGTTAGCTGGGTGGCAACCGGAAAAGTGAAATACCCGGATACGTTGCCACAACGTAACTTTGTGACGTTGCCAGTTAGTAACTGCGACGTCGTGGCAACGTTGTGTATGGTTGTGTGTTGGTAATCAGTTGGTAATTTTTATGTTTATTTATTTTTCTATGGGCGGACATGCAGTAGTTTAACCTAATTTATGTCCTCATTTGCCCAAACTAATTTAAAGGCTATTCAAACAGCTGTGAACAATGAATGCAGAGCTCAAAATGAATTCAATTCATTTATTTTGAAAAACACACAGAACATGAACAAAAATCCAAATAAAAATAATGAAATACACACAAACTATAAATAAAAACATATCGCCTACAACGAAACATAAAATAAAAGCATTCAAGACGTTTTGCACTCAGTATCATTAAAAATATATGCTAGTGTAACATTTTGCTAACATATATTTCAGACGTTCAATCACAGAGGTAAAAATATTAACAAAAGTACTTAAAGTAGACTGTACGTTGTCAGTTAGTAAGTCATGAAATTACCAAAAAGTACGAATACATTACGTAACTGTTACGTCGTGTGTTAGCTGGGGATCTTTACAACCAAAAATAAACGTTGAATCGACGTCTGTTTGCTATCTGGGGATAGTTCTCGTGTTTTAGTAAATTTACGTTTAGTACGTCGCAGGTCAATTCCCAGCAAACAAGGGACGTCCCCCGGACGTTGTGAACGTCCGTTAAGGTCCGCGTTTGGTCCGCTTTGTGACGTTCGCTGGCGGACGTTCGGAGGACGTCCGCGTTTGGTCCGCTTTTTAACGTTCGCTGGCGGACGTTCGGGGGACGTCCGCGTTTGGTCCGATTTGTAACGTTCGCTGATGGACGTTCGGGGGACATTCAAGTCCTTGCCAGTTTGCGAAAGTCCTGACGTCCCTCATCTGGTATTTTACATAACAACACTTGTAAAAAAAAACAAAAAAAAAACAGCGTTGCCTGACCTGACACCTTGAAACTCAGACAAAGGGCAAATGAAACTAAACCTACTGGATTTAAAGGAGGTTGTGTTCCTTAAAAATCCCTTTAAACATGATAATGGATTTACAGAAACCATGATTGTTTTGTTGTGCAGGTTGATATTATGGTTTTACTTCAAGTAAAAATAGTTGAATTCGGGTCATTCTACAGAAAAGTCCACTTTTGGTATGACAAAATGTCTTAAAATTAAAAACGTTTAAACTTAGACCACATTATTATATTACACATTGACTTTATGAATACAAATGACAGCTTTATGATTTATTATTATTATTATTATTTTGTGCATTTAAAGACAGCATGTACCATTTTTTTTTGTCACTGGTGTTACCATACTTCTCTGGCATTTTAAACATTTTTATGAAATTATATTTCTCATTTTTTTTTCAGCACATGCAGTCAGAGTTACAGAAAAAAAGATAATGAAAAAAAAAGGAGATTATGTGTTTTTTTCCCCCCCAATCAGGTTAGTTAAAAGTGATTGAATTATGCTAATTTAATTATGCATGTATTTGCTATAACAATGGAAATATTTGAAAAACAGTTATAAACAAGTAATGCAATCCTTTACATCTTAATTCTTGAGTTTAGCAGAATTCAATGAATGTAAAAGTATTATCATGTCACATATGACACATTTTATTTAATGAGACAGACAAAAAACAGTAACAACAGTGACACAATGAATCACCAGTGACAGATACGACCAAATATAGCCTACTTATTCTTAAAATAATCAAGGAGAGGAGACTAAATTTTTTACATTTTTTATACAATCAAAGACTTTTCATTGACACTTAGTGAAAGCAGTCAGTAAAAGATCATACACATTTTAAAAATGTCTGTAAATGCTGTCCATAAAGTCGCTGCTTCTCAGCTTCTCAGTTTAGCCAAATACCCTCAATTTAGCCATATCTGACCAAAGGAGGATTAACAATAGGAAAAAAAGTTAGAATCACATTATTTAGTGCTATTTTATGCAAAATAACTAAATAAATAGCTTTATTCAAAGTTTTTTTTTTTTTTTTTTCTATAAACAACACCAGTGACAGTAACACCTGTAACGGACTGACAGACTCAGGGAGATCCATTTGCAGCTTTATTAATAATTCGTAGTCGTACAGGCAGAAGTCAGGAATTGGCAACAGCAGTGAAATAGACAAGGCAGAATCAGAAACAGTACCAGGCAAAGGGTCGAGACAGGCGGCAATCCAAACAGAGGTAAACAGTATCCAGGCAATAAGTTCACAAGGCAGGCGGCAGACGGGGTTCAAAGGGTTAAGGCAGTCCAAGGTCATACACAAGAGATAAATCCACAGGAGAAAACGCTCAGAAATGTTAGCCAGGCAGAACAAGACTTCGCGAATAGTGAAGAGCTGTGAGAGTCTTTTAAAGTCCGTGGGATATGGAACAGGTGTGAGTGGGCGTGGTTAAGTAATCAGTCCAGTTATGTGGTGTGGGAAATGTAGTCCAGAAGTGATTAGTACTCCGGTGACGGTGCCCTCAGGTGGTGAGAGGAGGAAGCCACAGAGACCGCTTCTGTGACAGAGCCCCCCTCCTGCGAGCGGCTCCTGAAGCGAGGAGGCGGACGACGCCGGGGTCTACCACGGGGACGAGGGGCCGGACGCTCCGGATTGGTCCTATGAAATTCAGTGATGAGGTTAGGGTCCAGTATGTCGTCAGCATTGACCCAGGACCGTTCCTCCGGGCCAAACCCCTCCCAGTCGACCAAGTATTGTAGGACTCTGCCCCGGCGCCGGGAATCCAGAAGTTTGTGTACCTGATAGGCCTCCTCGCCTTCCACGATGATAGGAGGGGGTCTCTGGTCACGGGTCTCCTCTAGGTTCTCCCCTCCCCTCGGACCACCTGCGGGCTTAAGCAGAGAGACATGGAATGTGGGTGAGATACGGTATTCAGGAGGCAGAGCTAAACGGTAAGATACGGGTGTTATCTGTCGTGTTATTTTGAATGGGCCCACGTACCTGGGACTGAGTTTCTTGCAGGGTAAGCGAAGGCGGAGGTCTCTGGTTGAAAGCCACACCCATTGCCCCGGCTGGTAGTTAGGCTGTGGTCGTCGATTGCGGTCGGCCTGTTCCTTGGATCTCCGTACCGCCCTTTGAAGGTGCACATGTGCTTCGTCCCATACCTCCTCGCTGCGTCTTAACCAATGATCTACTGCAGGTAACTCCGTGGGTTCTCCAGACCAGGGGAAGAGAGGTGGTTGGTAACCTAGCACACACTTGAAGGGAGAGAGGCCAGTTGCCGGCTTGTGCAGCGAGTTCTGTGCATATTCTGCCCAGAAGAGATATCGACTCCAGTCGGTCTGGTTATGATGGCAGTATGAACGTAAGAAACGAATGAGCTCCTGATTAAGTCTTTCGGCCTGCCCGTTGCCCTCAGGATGATAGCCGGAGGTCAGGCTGACATTAATGTTGAGCTTTTTGAAGAAGGCAGACCAGAGGCGAGACGTAAACTGAGGTCCCCTATCAGAGACAATGTCCTCTGGCAGACCATAAAGGCGGAAGACATAGTGACACAGGTGTTCAGCGGTCTCTAGGGCTGTGGGTAATTTGGGTAGTGGGATGAACCGGCAGGACTTGGAGAAGCGATCCACGACAGTGAGTATTGTTGTGTTACCTTGGGAGATTGGAAGGTCGGTGATGAAGTCAATGGCGATATGGGACCAGGGGCGTTGTGGAATGGGAAGAGGCTGAAGAAGGCCTGCGGGTGCCTGTCGAGATGTTTTCGTGGTTTGGCAGATGGTACAGTTATGGATGAACGTTACAATGTCAGCCGAGAGAGAGGGCCACCAGAAACGATTGGATACCAGGTGGATGGTGGCTGCTATGCCCGGATGTCCGGCACTGGGAGAAGCATGGATCTCCTGTATGACTCGTTGACGAAGAGGCGCGGGTACATATGTGAGGGTGGCTGGACATTCTGCCGGCGGAGGTTCGTCTTGCTGGGCCTCAGTAATTTCTGACATGATGTCCCATTGAATAGGAGCGAGGAGGATGGTGGAAGGTAAGATGGGTTCGTTGGATGGTGGGGTAGAACTAGACTCAAATTGACGAGAGAGTGCATCTGCCTTTACGTTCTTGGAGCCAGGACGGTAAGTGACAATGAATTGAAATCTGGTAAAGAATAGCGCCCATCTTGCCTGGCGATGATTGAGACGCTTGGCGGACCTCAGGTATTCAAGATTTCGGTGGTCCGTTAGCACAGTGAATGGAAACTTGCTCCCCTCTAACCAGTGTCGCCACTGTTCCATTGCCGCCTTCATGGCTAACAATTCACGATCCCCGACATCATAGTTCTGTTCAGGTGGGGTGAGCTTACGGGAATAGAAGGCACAAGGATATAACTTGGGTGGACTGCCTTGTCTTTGTGACAGGACTGCTCCAATGCCCGTGCTGGAGGCGTCTACTTCCACAACGAATTCACGTTCAGGGTCTGGGTGATGAAGGATAGGTGCTGTGGTAAACAGTTCTTTGAGTTTTCGGAAAGCCTCAGTGGAAGTAGTAGACCAGATCAGTGTTGTGCTCTTTCTTTTAAACATGGATGTGAGTGGTGCCGCGATGAGACTGAAGTTACGAATAAATCGTCTATAGAAGTTGGCGAACCCCAGGAAGCGCTGTAGTTCTTTCACTGTGGTGGGCAATGGCCAGTTTAACACAGCCTGTACCTTGTTGTCATCCATTGCGACTCCCCCCGCACTGATGACGTAACCCAGGAACGATGTGGATGTCTGGTGGAACTCGCACTTTTCTAACTTAGCATAAAGCTGATGCTGGATGAGCCTCTGAAGCACGGAGCGTACCTGCTGGACATGTTCTGAGTAAGTCTCTGAGTAAATAAGGATGTCGTCAATATAGACAATCACCCATCTGTTTAGCATGTCGCGGAAGACGTCGTTAATGAAGGCCTGGAACACGGACGGACTATTGACCAGTCCGAACGGCATAACCCGGTACTCATAGTGTCCGGTGGTAGTGGAGAAGGCGGTTTTCCACTCATCCCCCTCTCGTATTCGGATAAGATTGTAGGCGCTACGTAGATCGAGATTCGTGAAGTAACGGGCTGTGCGAAGTTGTTCCAGAGCGGAGGGAACCAAGGGCAAGGGATAACGGAACTTTACAGTTATGTCGTTGAGCCCACGATAATCTATGCAGGGTCTTAAACCACCGTCCTTTTTCTTAACGAAGAAGAAACCTGCTGATGCTGGGGATGTAGAGGGTTGAATGAAGCCCTTGGCTAACTCCTCCTCAATGTACTTCCTCATAGCTTCAGACTCAGGCTGGTGTTGGGGAAAAATTTAATATGCCAATATCTGCTTCAAGCTATGCAAAACACCTCTCTGAGCTCAACAGACACAGTGTCTGCTGAAATCCAGGGGGGTAACGGTGAGACACCCAAACTGAGAGCTTTCCCGAACCTAGGGTATCAGATAATTTAAATAAGTTCAAAGACAGAAGGGGGACCATTGTGTTTCCTGCTTGTTAATTAAATTAGTTCTAAAGACAGAAGGGGAAGCCATTTGTGTATGTGTATTGTCACTTTTACCCTGTATGGAAAAGTACTGAGAAGAGTTTCTCAAACATTGGGGGTATAAATGTTTGTGGGTTCTCTTGTGTCCTTAGTTCACACTCGGGGCAGACATTGTATGGTTGTGTCGACTGTGGACTCTTTCTTGCAAGAAATAAAATCTTTATAAAGTGAATTCTCCTAAGGTTTGTCTCTTACTAGTGATGTCAGCTAATTAATTTTTGCCGCAACAATTTTGGTGTCAGAAGTGGGATTCCTTGGACGGACCTACTGGACCTGGGCAGCACCGGTGACCTGCAATCCTGACCCAAGTCAGCCCTAACCCCGTTTAGATTCAGGGACGAGGGGCCGGTGCTGTGTATGTCCGGGAGAACGACCACTGGAATCAAGAGAAAAGAACCCGAGACGGCAACGGGAGCTGCTGGTAAGAGACAAACTTGGAAAATTCAGGGGGAGATTTTTTTTTAAATAGAATTTGGTGAAATTGAAAATTGAATTGATAGGGATAAACCATAAGGGGAGTCTGAATCTGTGGCAAATGCAGCGTGAACTGATGTTTTTTACGAGGTAAAAAAAAAAAAAAACTGAAATCACGTGGGCGAATAAGAGGGACTGAGTTGTGTGCGGTCCGGGGACTAGAGGGACTGAGTTGTGTGCGGTCCGGGGACTAGAGGGACTGAGTTGTGTGCGGTCCGGGGACTGAGTTGTGTGCAGTCCCGAATAGGGCGCTATTGAGAGCGTCCGCCCAGCTGATCTTGGGTGAAGAGATCAGATCTGTACGGAGACGTCCAACATATTAATAGCGCGCGCGCGAAAAGCCACAGAGTCAGACTGCCAATATGGGGAAATCCCAAAGCAAGCTAGCTGAATATGAGACACCGGTATTTTGTCAAATGAGAAAATTATATGGCCAAAGATGCATGCAAGATATAGAAAAGTTGATCAAATATCATGATTTCCCAAAAGAAGGAACACTTAGTAGTACAAGGTTGAAAACGGTAAAATTGTCGATCGAAGAAGGGAGTGACATAACGAAGGGTTGTGCTAAAAAACATGTATGTGGGAAATGTGAGAAAACAATTAATTGCTGGGTGGAAGAGGCAGATATAGGGAAAGAAGAATGTTGAAAAAAGAAAAGAAAAATGAAGAAAAGGCGACTGCGCCTCCACAGAATGAGATTACTATTACTAACACATCTTATGCTTGTGCTTTTCCACATGAAACACCGCCGAGCTACACAATTTATCCCAATGCGGAGCTCCAAGGCCTGAAAGTGGACCCCGACCTCGACTGCTCTCCGTTTCCACCGAACCAACCAATTCTACCAGCCAAACCAACTCCAGCTCCCCAGCAGAGAGACGGGGGAGCACGCGCCGCTGAGATGAGAGAAGAGAGAGCGCGCACAGCTGAACGGTCAACAGAAGGAGGAGCATGCGCAGCCGAGCCAACAGCAGAGGGGGCGCACGCAGCTGAAAGCTTCCGGGGCAAAGAAACACTGCCGTCCGGAAGGAGAAAGAGACTAGTGATCCGGAAGACAAAGCAAAGAAAGAAAGGTGCGCAATCATATGTTTTACGTTCCAACACACATGCACGAGCCAGAATGCTGGAGTCAGACGGGGACTTCGATCTGAATCCTGATACCCTCACAGAGAGCGACGAGGAAGAGGAAGATTTTGAGATCCAGAGTCCGAAGAAAACAAAGAACTGGGACAGAACTGCGAAGGAAGAGCGGGTGAGCATCACAGCACCCATGGTGGAAGTTATGGGAACAAATTCAATAGAATTAGTATACCGCCCTTGGAATTTAACCGACATGAAAGAGGCGATATGGCCCACCTGCCGAATCCCGACGACGCAGGGGACCGTTTCGCCACCGAACTGATGACATTCTGCCAAGAGTTCAGCCCGACGCTAAATGAACTGAAAAGAATCATGATGGCATAGCTGGGAGGAATGAACTGGCACAAGATCAGCGCAGAATTACCAGCAGCAGATCACAGACGAAGTCACGTTAACTGGCATCATGCTTCAAACGACGGATATCGAGCAGCTGTGACGGGACTGACTGAGACTGTGAGGAAAGCATTTCCAGCGCGCATTGACATGTCCAGAGTGAGCCACTGCCGTCAAGAACCAGGTGAGAGCGTTCAAGTTTATTATGAGCGACTCTACAGTGTGTTTTGCAAGCACAGCGGGTTAAAGGAACCAGCAGATCGTGGCGACAGACCAACCACGTGGGAAAGTTGTTTGGCGAATAGTCTTTTGAATGGACTGAGACCTGAGATTTCCCAAGCCGTGAAACACAGCTATATTGAATGGACTGAAGGACGAGTAAGCACCATCATGAAACATGCCTTGCACGCGGAAGATGAGCTGAGGGCAAAGAAGGAAAGGTCAAGAATAAAAGAATTGCAGTTGGCAGCCGTGCAAAGACCGCAAAGATTCAGCGGGAACATATGGGGACACAATTCAGATAAAAATGGCTGTTATCTGTGCGGAGCTGATGACCACATTGTTCGTGAGTGCACGAGATGCAGGAAGTGCAAAATGGATGGACATTGGGCAATAAACTGCCCTGAACTGCGAAAGGCTGACTGAGGAAAAAGGATGCGGAGAGCAGGAGGAGATCGGGTGGACCACGGCCAAGGATGCAAAAACCGCCGCAAAGGGAAGTACACATTTACTAATATCAAACACACACACAAACGCACCCACACCTGAACACATGCACTGATAATGCAATGGAAAAAAAAAAAAAAAAAAAAAAAAAGCTTGCACCTCTTTGTGTGTTTCTGAAACAAACAGAGAAGATTTTGACAAATGTTTGATTATGTATAGCAGTAAGGGATTTTTAAACATGCCTGAATATCCGCTGCTAGTTGAAGGGACAATGATTTCATTTTTGGTAGACTCAGGGGCGACCCGATCTGTTTTGCGATCATGTGACTTGCCATGTGAACCAGCGCTAACAAACAAAACGCATGGTTCTTTGTCTGTATCAGGACATTATATAACAGAACTGTTCACTGTGCCACTAAAGTGTGAGACGGAAGGGGGCCACATGCTGAAGCATGCATTTTTTAACTTCAAAATGCCCAGTACCCGTTCTGGACCAAGATTTAATGTGCAAATTAAATTTGGTAATGGTTGCAGATCCCTCAGGCATTGTAGTGAGAGAGGGTGAGCAAATGTATTTGAAAACAGAACCAAAAATGGGTTTACAAATGGCACATAACCAAAACTGAGTGGCCAAAAACAATCTGTGAATTGGGGAAAAATAGAACGCTGTCATTTGGTACAGATTTTATGATGCCTGACAATTTGCATTGCACGTCACTTCGCAACAGAACGAGATACTATGGAGAAAAAAAAAAAAAAAAAGGGTTCATGTCTTCTTGTCTTTTGCAGCTACATGGAGACAGAATGCGACCAGTGGGTTATTTCTCTGGCAAATTAGATCCAGTAGCAGCAGGCCTGCCGCACTGTCTGAGGGTCGTGGCAGCTGCTGAACAGGCTGTGATGGCCTCTAGAGAATTTGTGGGGTATTCTGATATGACATTAATGGTTTCGCATGCCGTTTCCATGATTTTGCAGAAACAGAAGACATCACATTTGTCAACAGCACGATGGCTGAGGTATCACACAATTTTGCTGGATATGCCAAACATCACAGTCAAGCGTTGCACAGTGCTGAATCCTGCCACTCTCTTTCTAAAAGAGGAGGATGGGGAGGAACATCATTGCTGTTTGACTGCACTCAAACAGATATGTACCCCGCGCCCTGACATTTCGGACACACTGCTCGAAAACAGTGAGCATATCCTGTTTGTGGATGGCTCTGCGTTCAGAGATCCACAGACAGGCCTGAACATAGTTGGTTACGCAGTGACCACTGAATTCGAAACATTGACATCTGGCACATTGCCATCAAATTTTTTTAGCTCAAGCGGCAGAGCTCGTAGCCCTAGCAGAAGCATGCTAGCTTATGGAGGGTAAAAGTGTAACGATTTACACAGATTCACGATACGCGTTCGGGGTTGAGAATGATTTTGGGGCTTTATGGAAACATATAAAAAAAAATTTGAAATCTGATGGCCGGCCAATTCTAAATGCTTCTCTTGTGTCTACTCTTCTAGACACAATTCTCTTGCCAAAACAACTTGCTATCTGTAAATGCGCAGCGCATACTAAAAACAAAGATTTCATTTCAACAGGAAACACAAGAGCAGATATGGCTGCGAAGGCCGCGGCAGCACAGCAGTCAAAGGAACCAGAATGTATTTTATTATCTGAAACTAACACAAATGCTTTGACTTCCTTACAGAGTATGCAGGCATTTGCTACAGTAGCGGAGAAGAACCTGTGGAGACGTTGTGGCTGCAAACTTGAGAATGATGTGTGGATGAGCGTGGATGGCAAGCCTTGTTTACCCCGACATTTTTTTTTCTCTCATTATGCTAAATGCCTCCATGGGCGAGACCATGGAGGCAAAGGGGCTATGGTAGGGCAGATGAAAGACATGTGGTTCACAAAGGGTTTTATTGTGTTAATGTACATGAGAATGAGAAAAAGAACCAGAGTAAATCTAAGCCCATTTGAAATTGTTTTTGGACGACCGCCCTTCATGGGAATGGAAGGGGGTAAACAACAGTTGCCATCCATAGATTTGTGTGAGCACAATATGTTGAATTACTGCAAAGAAAAGTCTTCTCTGTTGTCTAATGTCTGTGTGCGGGAGAAAGATTCTCAGGGGAAACCGGCTGAGACTCCCTTGCACAACATCAAGCCGGGAGATTACATGGTGATAAGGGACCTGAGGAGGAAGAGCTGGAAGGTGAAAAAGCTTGAGCCTTTTATCGTGCTTCTGACGACACACCGCCGTCAAGGTAGCTGAGAGAGCGACGTGGGTGCATGCGAGCCATTGCAGAAAGGTCCCACCAGTGATCGGGGAGGAGGAGCCGAGAGGAGAGGAGCAGAGACACTGGCACAACATTGTGCTGAGCCAACCAGTTTTCAAAGAAAACACATCAAAACTAATCTTCCTCGTACGTCCTGGACGTACAACTGTGCGATCCACTTAGCAGTGCATTTCCAGCATAGTACAGAGAATGTTGAAGACTAATATGTCTCAGCAAATGGGTAAACTAACTGTTTATGACGATTACAATGAGTGGATGAACGAATTTGATGAGATGTTTAGCGAGGAGACAACTAAAATAAATTAGGGGATTTTTATTTGTTTTTATTATTTTATTTAATCTGGGTAACATTTGAAGGGAACCCAGATATCTAAATGTTTCTTTATTTACAAATTTAAGAGAGTGATCATTTATACAAAAAATTAGAGATGAAGAGTGTAAGTGTGATGAGTAACTTAAATTTGCTTGTTTTATTATTATTGTTTATTATTCTTATTTTATTCATACCTACACATTTTAAATTTTTCTTGTGAGTTATCAAAGAATGATAAAAGGGGGAATTGTTGGGGAAAAATTTAATATGCCAATATCTGCTTCAAGCTATGCAAAACACCTCTCTGAGCTCAACAGACACAGTGTCTGCTGAAATCCAGGGGGGTAACGGTGAGACACCCAAACTGAGAGCTTTCCCGAACCTAGGGTATCAGATAATTTAAATAAGTTCAAAGACAGAAGGGGGACCATTGTGTTTCCTGCTTGTTAATTAAATTAGTTCTAAAGACAGAAGGGGAAGCCATTTGTGTATGTGTATTGTCACTTTTACCCTGTATGGAAAAGTACTGAGAAGAGTTTCTCAAACATTGGGGGTATAAATGTTTGTGGGTTCTCTTGTGTCCTTAGTTCACACTCGGGGCAGACATTGTATGGTTGTGTCGACTGTGGACTCTTTCTTGCAAGAAATAAAATCTTTATAAAGTGAATTCTCCTAAGGTTTGTCTCTTACTAGTGATGTCAGCTAATTAATTTTTGCCGCAACACTGGGAAAGTGGAAATATGCGCCCCCTGGGAGGTGTTGAACCAGGAATCAAGTTGATAGCACAGTCATTGGCGCGGTGTGGTGGTAACTGAGAAGCTCTGGTTGTGCTGAAAGCCTCAGCAAGATCCTGATATTCGGTGGGTAGAGTGTCGGGAGGAGAAGTAGCCACAGGTGGTGAGACGTGAGATTCTGGGCGTATGGGAGATTGTATACAGGTTCGTTGACATTGCTCTGACCAGTGTGTAATCTGATTATCCGACCAGGAAATCCGTGGGTTGTGTTGTCTGAGCCAGGGTGAACCAAGAATGATGGGGTGTTGTGGAGATTTGATGAGAAAGAAGCGCATGGCTTCCTTGTGAAGGGAGCCGATCTGTAGAGTGACGTCATCGCTGGTGTAACGCACTCGACCGGACCCCAACGGTCGTCCATCTAGCGCCGCCACTGATAACAGAGAATTACATGCAATGAGAGGAATGTCATGAGCTCGTGCAAAAGTTAAATCCATGAAATTGCCTGCGGCCCCAGAGTCTATCATGGCTTCAGTCTGGATAATCTTATTATCATATTTCAGTTCTGCCGTGATCAGTATGTGAGATGAATTAACAGGTGGACTCACCGCAGTAGTGTCGCGGTTGGTTGGTCTCGTGGGGCAGGAAGCTCGCAGGTGTCCCGGCTGACCACAATACAAACACAGACGCTGCTGCATGCGTCTGTCTCTCTCCTCTGCTGTTAAATGAGTGGTACCAACTTGCATGGGTTCGGGTTCGTTGGGAGATGATGAAGGAACAGAATATGATGAGGAATTTCTTGTGGGACGTCTCGATCTGAGAAGATTGTCGATGCGGATGGCTAGATCAATGAAGTTGTTCAGGCTCCTTCCCTCATCACGACAAGCCAATTCTGACTGAAGATCCGTGTTTAATCCCTTGCGAAATAATAATTTCAATGTGTCGTCAACCCAAGAAGTTTGTGCAGCCAGCGTGCGGAAAGTGAGGGCGTACTCAGCGGCGGTTTGTTTGCCCTGACGGAGTGCCAGTAACTGCTCACCCACCTCTTTACCTCCCTCAGCATGTTCGAACACCTCACGGAAACATTGGAGGAATGATTCAAGGGAGGTATGTGAAGCTTGGCCATTAATCCACACAGTTGTAGCCCACTCTAAAGCTTTCCCGATCAGCAGTGAGCATATGAAGGCAATGCGACTTTCCTCCGTGGGATACAGGGTTGGTTGTTGTGAAATGAACAGAGAACACTGGAGCAGGAAACCTTTGCACTTCGCAGGTGAGCCGTCATATTTTTCAGGAAAGGCTAGGCGGGGACTGCTTGTAGCGTGTGGGTGAGGTGACGCCGCCGTGGGCGGCGTGGCTGATGGCGGATTAGCTTCATCAGCGGATTAGCTGTTGATGGACGGCAAGGACACTGGCCTGAGTGGAAAGCTCCATGGTGAAGTGCTGAACAGCTGCTGGATCGAGATCTGGCGAAGTCTTCTGTAACGGACTGACAGACTCAGGGAGATCCATTTGCAGCTTTATTAATAATTCGTAGTCGTACAGGCAGAAGTCAGGAATCGGCAACAGCAGTGAAATAGACAAGGCAGAATCAGAAACAGTGCGTGATCCGCATGCTCTGCAGTGTTTTGACTAACTCCTCGGTGACAGAGGTGAGCCGTGTAAGCTGCTGTTGATGGACGGCAAGGACACTGGCCTGAGTGGAAAGCTCCATGGTGAAGTGCTGAACAGCTGCTGGATCGAGATCTGGCGAAGTCTTCTGTAACGGACTGACAGACTCAGGGAGATCCATTTGCAGCTTTATTAATAATTCGTAGTCGTACAGGCAGAAGTCAGGAATCGGCAACAGCAGTGAAATAGACAAGGCAGAATCAGAAACAGTACCAGGCAAAGGGTCGAGACAGGCGGCAATCCAAACAGAGGTAAACAGTATCCAGGCAATAAGTTCACAAGGCAGGCGGCAGACGGGGTTCAAAGGGTTAAGGCAGTCCAAGGTCATACACAAGAGATAAATCCACAGGAGAAAACGCTCAGAAATGTTAGCCAGGCAGAACAAGACTTCGCGAATAGTGAAGAGCTGTGAGAGTCTTTTAAAGTCCGTGGGATATGGAACAGGTGTGAGTGGGCGTGGTTAAGTAATCAGTCCAGTTATGTGGTGTGGGAAATGTAGTCCAGAAGTGATTAGTACTCCGGTGACGGTGCCCTCAGGTGGTGAGAGGAGGAAGCCACAGAGACCGCTTCTGTGACAACACCAGTGACATTTTTCATGAAAAATGCATTTTATGGCTGCTGCAAGGTATCAATCCACATGTTGTCAATCATGGTATATTCACTATTCAATTAAGTAGTTTAATCCATTTGTATTCTAGTTTTTTAAAATTCACTAATAATAAAGTAGGTCACACCAGTGACTTCAACTAAAAGCTTCATATGAAATTATGATTTTCTAATTAAAATTTCTGATAACTGAAAAGAGATAGTGGACTTTCCATGTGTCTTTCTTCATGGATCTTCAGGAAATAGGAAGAAGGTAGTCAATTGATGTCAACAGTGTGATTTTTATTTAAAAATAAGAGATTTTTGTTAAAGGTAACACCAGTGACACAACACCAGTTTTTTTTTATATATATTTTATAATATTTATTCAGCATTTGTTTTTGTTTTTTTATGTCATTTACATAATATATTTGACAGTTATGCATATTATTGTATTTAAACCCTGTTTCTGAGCTCAAAATAAAGCACTTTCCCACATGACTGTGGGGACGAGTACTTCTGTGCTGTTTGGAATTTTTATAATTAAAAAACAAATACTGCCACCAAATATTGTTTCATATTAAAATATTTTAAAAAATGTTTTCAATATAAAAAAAAAAAGTGTTTTCAAGTGTAATATTTCTGTAAAGGGACAGAAAAGTTGACTTCTCTGTAGATTGACCCATTCATTGTAAAATGAAGTAAATATTAAAAATGAACAACTTTCATGTTAGCCTATGGGAAAAAAATAATGGAGTAACTTCAACCTACTAACTAATTAATTAAAGATGTCATCAGATCATGTGTGCTTTCAGCAGTTATCATTTTAAACATTAAAATCATGATGCCCCCCAATAGTAGGCTACTGAATATAAGATGTGGGATAATATAAGAATGGGACATAAAATAATGTTAATGACTTCAACTGATGAATGCAGCCAAACAAAAGATGAAGAATGGAAAAGCACTTTGCTGGCAAAGAAATTGGAAAATAACACAGGTAAGACAATTCCGATACCCATAAATACCTGTCAAACATGGTTTTATTAAAGAAAAGTTATTTAAAAAAAAAAATACTTTAATTTTTACACATAAGAAAGGTATAGCATGTGGCAAAAAGTGTAATATAGCCACACTGTGAGATACAAGCAAGTGACGATCGAGTGACGTCATTCTTTAGGTTACGCGCATGTAGCCATGGCAACACTCGGCTGCGTCGACAGTTAACGGTCCTGCTGTGATTTTCTCAGATGAGGCCTTGAGTTTTCTCTTTCGTCGATCGGTCGAAAAGGTATTTTAAATTTTAGTTTAGCAGCCATTAGCTACCATAACCACTGTTTATCTTGTAAAGTTTAAATTATATGACAAGATTACATTTACAAACGTTTGCTGAAGTTGTTGTCCGTCGCGGCTGACCGTTACGGCCTATCTTCAAATGTACGCTAATCTTGGTCTCACGATCCAAATTGTCAGTAACAAATGTTTCTTAATAGACAAACGATACCTGAAACATTATTGAATGTGTTCATTTTGTCGTTTTAGGTTAGAAGCCATCGAAAAATCTGCCATCGGACTACCACAGCTGACGAGAGACGCGCGTGCACAACTGCATAACACACACACACGGAAAGAGCACAACACTTATGAAACTGCTCATTTATAATAAATAAATAAATGTATTTTTCTCCTTACAACGTGTTTGTGTTCTTTTGTTAACCTAGAAGTAAAATAAAAAACAATAAGAGGACTTAATCGAAAGTCCCCTAAACGTCCCGAATGGCCGCTGAACGTCCTGTGAACGTCCCCGTGAACGTCCGGAGGACGTCTTTGCGGACGTCCCCGGGACAGCCAGAGGACCCTACACATGGACGTTCGGGGGACGTTCGCAGAGGCCATTCAGGGGACGTCCTGGGGACCTTTTTTGTTAGCTGGGTTACACCACTTTCTTCGCGGAAACTAGACACGGTTACATTTGTGGTAAGTAAATGTATTAATATATTAACATTTCATCCATACAAACGTACGCTGCGGGTGAAGTGCGCGAGATACATTTATAGCGCGAGCGATGTGCGTGAGATCGTACAATCAGTAGCTCGAGACGCATCAGTCAAGACTATTGAATCATAGTAAAGCAAACAACAATGATAATTGAACTCGTTTTAACGTTTAAATGATATAAGATAGTGATGACCGTCTGACACCGATGCTCCGACACAAGCTTCGAACTCGGAGCAGCATTTTTCTTGAACTACTGCTTCGGAGCTTGCTTTGGTGCGGAAAAACACACGTGACCGATGACGTCCGAAGCAGCAACTGCTTCAGTTCTCTAAGTGAATCACGTGAGTGGTTCAGACCAGTCGATACTGCTTCGCATCGCGAGAGGCTTCATGACGCGAGACTTTGCTGCGCGCACGCTTCAGCAGCTTTTTAGGTGCGTAATAGGACTATATAGACACCCAAAATGATGCACAAGATGTGGGTTTGTTGTATTAGGAGTTTGCATAGTTGTTATTATCACGGCATTGTGTGATCATCATCATGGAGCCAGCTAGGAAGAGAACCTGTTCTCCAATGTGGGAACATTTTTATCTGATCAGTCCTAATAAGGTGCTTTATTATACCTTGGTTATCCTACTGCACCTGGCTTATTTATTTTGTGGCTGGTTTATTTACATCATTCACACAAACCCTAGTTATACTTATACAGACATTATATTGCTATCTACAATTTCGCCACTAGATGTCACTGAAACGAAGCTTTGAATGAATGAACCCATTTTCAAAACAATTGATGAAGTGGTTCAATACTGATTCGTTGCTTCATTTGGACATCACTAATATAAGATCTTACCTTTTAAAGGGGTTTCTGTACCCGTAGTCTTCCGTCTGCCAGACGAGCTTGTATGCATGTCGTATCATAGGCAGATATGGCCCAACTTCCTGTTCACCTGTAGGTTTACTGGTGTCAGCACACTATATGCATGTCGCCACCTATTGTATTGGAGCTCAATCAAAGTTAGGCATCTAAGGCTGAATCATAGACCATAAAAAAGGGTTGAATGCTGTGCAAATCATTCCTGTCAGATCTGGTTCTGTGTTTGGTGCTCTGTGGGACTTTTATGTTGAAGTTTTCTGTCTAGTTGCTGTGTTCTGTCCTGTATCCTGTGGCCAGATTGTAGTTTTTTCCTTTTTCATTAGTCTGCTCCAGCTGTGTCAGTTTACCTTGTTTAGCTCATTAACCCCTCTGTATAAATAGCCCTTTTATTCTCTGGTTCTCTGTCGGTCGTTGTTTGATGTCATGCAGGTGTCTGTGGTTCCCGTGTTTTCTTTGTTTTTTTTCTCAGTGTTATTTTGTTCCTGATTTATGCTTGAATTGTTTATTGCCATTAAATTCTCCCTGCATTTGGATCTTCACCTCTGCCTGCCGTCTGTAATTCCTCCGTTCCGTGACAGAACGACCGACCCGACCAAATGGATCCAGCAGGGAGATTAACACATCTCCGTCAAGGAGAGAACAGCACTGAGGACTATGTGCTGGAATTTATCAGGTTGGCACGTTTGACTAAGATGGATGAAGTTTGTCTGATGATCTTCTTTCGGGGGGGATTATCAGAGCCGCTCCGTTCACGCATGCCACTATGGGACCCTAACTGGACGTTGGAATGCTACATGGGTCTTGCTCTGGAACTGAGCGGCTCAGTATTGACTGAGGGAGTCGATACATTAGCACTCATGCCAGAGTCTTCAACCGTCCTGGACACCAAGTCACAGTTCCTAGTAGCTGGGATCGTTGCCGATGAAGACAATAGGGTGGTCCATAGATATTTAAGACTGGCATCGAATCTGGAGGACACACCGCTTTGTTCGGTGCGAGCGGCTGGCGTCTCTGCGATGGGGTCAAGACTGGGAACTCCATCCAAGATGGCCACAATGCCTGAGTCCGCTCCTGAGCCCGCTCCAGCCCGTGAGTCCGCTCCTGAGCCCGCTCCAGCCCGTGAGTCCGCTCCTGAGCCCGCTCCAGCCCGGAGGCCTTCCCAGAGCAGCTCACGGTAGGCCCGGAGGCCTTCCCAGAGCAGCTCACGGTAGGCCCGGAGGCCTTCCCAGAGCAGCTCACGGTAGGCCCGGAGGCCTTCCCAGAGCCCGCTGTAGGCCCAGAGGCCTTCCCAGAGCCCGCTGTAGGCCCGGAGGCCTTCCCAGAGCCTGCTGTAGGCCTGGAGGCCACCCCAGAGGCCATTCTTGTGCCTCCAAAGCGCAATGCCCTGCCGGCGCCACCCAAGCGCCTTGCCCTGCCGGCGCCACCCAAGCGCCTTGCCCTGCCGGCGCCACCCAAGCGCCTTGCCCTGCCGGCGCCACCCAAGCGCCATGCCCTGCCGGCGCCACCCAAGCGCCATGCCCTGCCGGCGCCACCCAAGCGCCATGCCCTGCCGGCGCCACCCAAGCGCCATGCCCTGCCGGCGCCACCCAAGCGCCTTGCCCTGCCGGCGCCACCCAAGCGCCTTGCCCTGCCGGCGCCACCCAAGCGCCATGCCTTGCCGGCGCAACCCAAGCGCCTTGCCCTGCCGTCGCCACCCAAGCACCATGCCCTGCCGGCGTCACCCAGGTTTATTGCCCTGCCAGTGCTGTCCTTGATGCTGGTCGAGCGGGCTCCACCCATTCCTCCAGTACCGCCCTGGCCATCAGCCAAGACGCCAGACCTGCCAGAACCTGCCTGGTCCATGCCTCCAGCGCCACCCTGGCCCTTAGCCAGGGCAACAGACCTGCTGGAGCCTGCCTGGACTATGCCTCCAGCTCCACCCTGGCTCTCAGCCAGGACTCCAGACCAGCTGAAGCCCCCTTGGTCTGTCCCTCCAGTCCCACCCTGGTGTTCTGCCAGGACTTTAGGCCTGATGGAGCCTCCCTGGTCTGTCCCTCCGGTCCCACCCTCTGGTCCTGCTGGGGTTCCCGATTGGCCTGCGCCACCCTGGTCACCTGACCGGTCTGTTTTAGGCTGGCCTCCTGCTGAGCCTGTGCCACCCAGGCCACCTGACCAGTTTGCTCCACACTGGCCATCTGCCACCTGAACCGCCCCAGTCACCAACCTGCTTCCAATCTGCGTTCCTAACCCTCCATCCCTCCCCCGTTCCGCCACCGCTTCACCTCCCTCCAGGACCGTTTGTGGAGCGTCTGGAAGCCGCTCCTTTGAGGGGGGGGTAATGTCAGATCTGGTTCTGTGTTTGGTGCTCTGTGGGACTTTTATGTTGAAGTTTTCTGTCTAGTTGCTGTGTTCTGTCCTGTATCCTGTGGCCAGATTGTAGTTTTTTCCTTTTTCATTAGTCTGCTCCATCTGTGTCAGTTTACCTTGTTTAGCTCATTAATCCCTCTGTATAAATGGCCCTTTTATTCTCTGGTTCTCTGTCGGTCGTTGTTTGATGTCATGCAGGTGTCTGTGGTTCCCGTGTTTTCTTTGTTTTTTTTTCTCAGTGTTATTTTGTTCCTGATTTATGCTTGAATTGTTTATTGCCATTAAATTCTCCCTGCATTTGGATCTTCACCTCTGCCTGCCGTCTGTAATTCCTCCGTTCCGTGACAATTCCAACCTTTTTTTTTTTTTTTTTTTTTTTAACAATATAACAAAATAATACAATATATGGTGCAAACACACTGGAAAATAGTTATTTAAGCGGACCATAAACACCAGTGCAAGTGGCCTTGGGACCAAATCACAATAATAATTAACCTCCTGTGTTTGTCACTTAAGGAACTTATTCCCAAGGTCACAGCTGGGTGCAGATTGTGCAGACCATTGATTCGGTCTGATTTTATGTATAACTAATACAGATCTTTTTGGAATTATCTTTTAACATGTATACATTAAAATTTAAATTAATTCAATTAAAATGTATATTTCAATGATACATTTAAACATGAAAAATTCTAACTAGGAACAATTTATAGATTGTTCACTTAAAAACAAATCCACTTGTTAAAACTTTAGTTTTACATGCTTTATGTCACAAAAAATAACACTTATTAAGTTTATTATAAACATGATAAGATTTTACCATATTAAGTAAAGGTGAAGTAAACATCAGAGATGCTTTGCCACAAGCTAAAAAAGCATCTCTGATATTTACTTCACCTTTACTTAAGTAAACACCCAACTTAATGTTATAAAAATATAGGTAACACCAGAATGAACAATACTTTTTAAAACATTTATTAATCTTTAATAAAGCATTTTATTAATCTTAGTTTTAACATTTACTCATATTATCTAAAATCAAAATATGTATTTTGCTAAGATTAGTTAATGCACTGTGAACTAACATGAACAAACAATGAAAAACTGGATTTTTATTAATAATAGTGTAACAAATAATAATAGTAATTATTACAGTAGAGTATCATATACACTGTGCCAGAATAATGATTTATTACCCTAATTTATGGTTTAACCCTCATGTTGTGTTCGGGTCAATTTGACCCGAACACCAATTTTCTTTTTCCCGAAAATACTAGTTAATGTTATCGCTTTGGACTGAAACTTAGTGACTTTGTTCCCAAAGGGTATAACTAAATCTCAATATTTTTTTGGACATTTTCTTAATTTTTTGTGGGGGTTTTGTTACCTTGTTACACTCGTGGTGTTCCCGGTCAAAAATGACCGGCCCATAAAAAATAGCTTATAAATCACTCATTATACCATATTTTCACCCAATCTTGGATTCAATCTTTTTGTCAACTTGTTCTCTTTCAATTAGGACTGGTTTTATATTTCTGTTTGCATCTGATTAATCGTGGGCCTCATTTATCTGAGAGTAGGCATCTCATTTTTTGAGTAAATTTTTTAAAATTTTTGAATAATTTTGGAAATATTAAATAAAATCTGAAGAAAATTGGTATTGTTGATCACACTAGTCTACTCTAATGTTTCACCAGGAATTTTGTTTTGAAACTTTTGTTTTGTAAAAAATATGGCACATAGTCACACTTGTGGTGTTCCCGGTCAAAAATGACCGGCCTATAAAAAATAGCTTATAAATCACTCATTATACCATATTTTCACCCAATCTTGGATTCAATCTTTTTGTCAACTTGTTCTCTTTCAATTAGGACTGGTTTTATATTTCTGTTTGCATCTGATTAATCATGGGCCTCATTTATCTGAGAGTAGGCATCTCATTTTTTGAGTAAAAAACAAATAATTTGTGGGTAAATTTGGAAATATTAAAAAAAAATATGAAAAAAATGGCTACTGTTGATCACACTAGTCTACTCTAATGTTTCACCAGGAATTTTGTTTTGAAACTTTTGTTTTGTAAAAAATATGGCACATAGTCACACTTGTGGTGTTCCCGGTCAAAAATGACCGGCCTATAAAAAATAGCTTATAAATCACTCATTATACCATATTTTCACCCAATCTTGGATTCAATCTTTTTATCAGCTTGTTCTCTTTCAATTAGGACTGGTTTTATATTTCTGTTTGCATCTGATTAATCATGGGCCTCATTTATCTGAGAGTAGGCATGGTCAAAAATGGTCACAATGGCCGACCATTGAAAGTGAATGGGAGAGACTGAAAATAACAGAACAATTTAGTTTTCAGGAGCATGTTCATTATTTTCATGTACATATATGAGCATATGTGCTTGCAAACAATACCACATTTTACAATACCAATTTTCTTCAGATTTTATTTAATATTTCCAAAATTATTCAAAAATTTAAAAAAAATTACTAAAAAAATGAAATGCCTACTCTCAAATAAATGAGGCCTATGATTATTCAGATCCAAATCAAAATATAAAACCAGTCCTAATTGAAAGAGAACTTGTTGACAAAAAGATTGAATCCAAGATTGGGTGAAAATATGGTATAATGAGTGATTTATATGCTTTTTTTTATGGGCCGGTCATTTTTGACCGGGAACATCACATGTGTTATAGGGTTTTGAACACAACCTGAGGGTTAATTTATGACCATATTTCTGTGTGTTGTCAGTCAAGCTGGCTGGACAGTGGATGTCAAATATGTTTTATGAGGGCTGTGAGCCTTGATTGGCAGGTCAGTGGTTGTCAATGGTTGTTTTTTATGGCTGAATTTATGCCTGTTGTCCCCTGATTGGTAGGTTACGAGTGTCAATGAGATATAGGGTGAGTTGGATTTATAGTTAGATAAATGGGTAAATTTATGGAGGTTGTATCTCAGCCCAGATTTGGCATTTTTATGACATTTTGGTGAAATCCTGGTCCTGTTATTTAAATAAGGTGTATGGGGTACATTTGTTGAACACAGAGGAGATTCTGCAAGTCATCTGTTACAATGGGTAGTCCAAGCACCCCTAAAACTACAAGAAAAGTGATGTGTATTTCACCAACAAGAGGCCCTGTTGAAATGGGTGAAAAATTGACTTTTGCACCAAAGAAGAGACAAAGCGTCAGTTTGACAACGTTTCTTCATGAAGATATGAAATTTGTGAAACGTGATTTCTCAATGTCTGGTGGACGCGTCGGGCGCTATGTGTTTGATAAAGTGATGCGGGTTGTAAAACTCTACGCTGTGGATGTTGGAGATGAATTTACATCACAGGAGCCGTGTCTGATTTTCCCTGCGAAAGACTGGTTTATTTTTTTCAATTACGTTTGGAGAGATCTGAATGACTGTGGCGACGAACCGTTGTACATCGCAGAGTGGGATGGTGTGAGCCCTGACACGAGATTTCGCGTGGTCGGTGATCATAGTAAAAAGCTACCAGACGATTGTGTCTATATATTTTGCTCCAACAAAAAGACAAAACTCTGAGAACGTGTATGGCCTATCCCTGAGACTAGGGTGCTATGACATGAAATTTTTTTGTTTCAGTGGAAAGATATTTGTCTGTTTGACAATCTTTTTACCTGTATTAACAAGATGTTCAGATGGTGTGATATGTACGATCGCTACAACAGTGTAAAGGTGAAATTTTTCATCCTGAGCAGGGCGTTACCAGCCAAGAAGACCGCCTCTTAAGTCCGCCCACTTACTACAAACATTAAAACATCTGCAGGATTGGTACACTCACTACATTCATTCACCATGTCTCAAGAAACTGCATCTAACTACTGCTACACCAGTACCTCTGAGACTGGACCAGCTATGCCTGACGATAACGCTATGCCATTTGAACCCCACCCACAAAGTTATGACATAACAATGTCTAATGACAGTGTTAAATCGCAGGAGTCCCACCCACAAACTTATGACAACAGCTGGCTGGATAAATTTTGCATGGATCTGGGATATCACAACCTGACTTTCCTTACAACACCGTACGGGAACACAGGAGCAGTAGCTGGAGCTGCAGTCTATGGTGGGTTTGACGACACAGACGGAATTATTCGGTCTGATGGGTTCAGAATCATAAAAGCAACTGTTGTGGTCCTCCTGGAACATCTCATCAACAAAAAGCTAAAACAGATTTGCTTGGGTTGTGAGGTGGAGCACCCGAGTCAGATTAGACATTCCTGTTTGTTTGAACCTGATGCCTATTTCTTTGACACATACTTTGAGGAGCTGACTCATAATCTAATTAAACCAGGACTCAAACACATCATAGCTCAGGCACTGAACCGGTGTGGTTTAAGAATTCATCCCCAAAGGATTCAGGGGTCAGTGGATACTATTTTGCACGAACTGCGTGACGAAGTTTACATTGTGGAAAAACTTTGTGAAGTCAGAGAGAAAGTTGTGGATGTCAGCAGCGAACAGATTGTCTATGACGCTGTGGACAACTGGAAGGGGTCCGCACAAGTTGTCTGACTGTGATACTGAAATGGGGAATACATGTTGTGCAATGGGGCTGGCAAAATGTTTACTTAAACGCCGTATTAGATGCGAGTTGACAAACTTGTTGTATAAGATCATTAATGACTGTGTTGATGTGCCTGTTGCTGTAAATGGATGTGGTGTAGACCCCAAACGTTTAACAAATCTCAAGAACCAAATGTCTGGTGTAAGAGGCATGTCTAATGAGTGGACTGATATAATGCATATGTGTATTAATAAAGGTGAGCCAATTTGTGCAACAATTAGAAAAATACTAGACCTGGTCACTGAATGTGGGAGTTGTATTAGAATTGCTGACATATTGTGTTTGTGTACATATGTGACTGATTTGTGTGTAATCACTGTGTCAAAAAAAGACCAAACTAATGTATGTGAAATTGTTGAAACTTTAATTGAATACATTCTTGAGAAAAACTTTGTGATGTGTATAAGATTTTTACAGTACCTGGATGATGTATGAGATTATTGTACTCTCTTTTACTGAAAATAAAAAGCCAGAACATGTATATTATCTGAGTTATTCTTTTGTGGAGACTGAACCAACAATATGTCCGAAGAAGAAATAAAAAATATTTATTACACACCTTGTAACCCTGGTTCTTTAGGGGGTAAAAAACGTTTAAAAGATGCTGTTTTAAAAGAAACAGGTGTTCCTTTATCCGACAAACAAGTGTCGGACTGGCTCGCTGGTGAAGATGCTTACACGCTGCACAGAACAGCACCTGTGAAATACAAAAGGAATCGTGTCTCTGTCTTCGGCATTGATTTTCAATTTCAGGCGGATCTTGTTGATATGTCAGCATATTCCAAAGAAAATGACAACAATCATTTTCTCTTGACATGTATCGACCTGTTTAGTAAATATGCATGGACGCGTGTTTTAAAAAACAAGAGCGGGGGTGAAGTGACTAAAGCTTTTGAATCCATATTGAATGATGGACGAAAACCATTGCGATTACAGACCGATAAAGGGAAGGAATTCCACAATAAACACTTTCAAAATCTAATGAAAAAATATAACATTATACATTTTACACCTGCCACTGAATTAAAGGCATGTGTTGTTGAGAGGTTTAATAGAACGTTAAAGGGTAGAATGTGGCGGTATTTAACAGCTATAAACTCCAAACGCTACATCGACATTCTTCAAGACATAACGGATGGATATAACAGTAGCTACCATAGAAGTATTAAGATGAGGCCAATCGATGTGAACAAAGAGAATGAATCTGTGGTGTTTCATAATCTATATGGCTCTAGCGGTGTTCGCTGTGTGGCCCCCAAATTTAAATATAAAATTGGTGATGTTGTCAGAATTTCTAAAGTAAGAGGCCCGTTCACGAAAGGGTATGAGGAAAACTACACACAGGAATTTTTCACAGTAACAGCATGCATCCCCCGTAACCCGCCTGTCTACAGATTGCGTGATTATGACGGTGATGTCATTGATGGGGTTTTTTATGCAGAGGAATTACAAAAAATATTTGTGAAAGATAACAAGACATTTAAAGTGGAAAAAATTTTAGATAAGAAGAAGAAGTAAAACAATGGTGCTGGTACAATGGCTCGGATGGCCTGCAAAATTTGCATCGTGGGTTGATCAGAAAGAGCTGGTGGATGTACAAGTGCCATAAAAACAAAATCCTGCATAACATGAATACATTAGTGTAAAAAACGGTCATGGCTGAGGGTGGATTTTATGTCACGCTCCCCTGCAACGCTTCGTTAACTGCTTATCCAGAAAATACCATATCTAGCTATACAACCTGATTAGCAAGAACTATAAACCTAAAAGGTGAATGGGAAGTTGGTTTGATCGAATTTGAATATCCTAGAAGCTGGTATACTTTTAATGAGGAAGATGCAGCTTTCATCTTCAACTATGGGGAAACAACAACAACAGGTGCAAATAGTGAGGATCACACCCCCGAATACACCGCTGAAGGTAAAGAGATTGAGATCTTCATCTTCAGGGATAAAAAGATATCAAATGTGCTACACAGGTTAAAAGCTGGATATTATGACGACATTGTTTTTTTGATCAGGGAGATCAATGCAAATCTACCACCACATGTGAGTTTTGGTTTTGACCATGTTAAAAACAAAGTGTTTCTGAAAGGTCCACCAAAGACATCGCTCACATTTTACGGAAAGTTGGCCGTTATTTTAGGATTAAAACCGGGGGTTGCAATAGAAACTAATGATCAACCTATTGAAAACCACAGTATTGGATACAAGTCTGTGACGTATGCACCTCATCAATCAGATATAAATGGGGGGTTCTACACTATATATATATATATATACGGATATAATACAATATCAATCAGTTGGAGACCATCACGTCCCACTACTAAGGTGTGTACATATAGATGGTGAGAATAACAAAATTGTTAGTGTTCGATACGACAGACCACATTACGTCCCGGTTAATAAATCCTCCATCACAGAGATATGTATACAGGTGAAATCAAAATCAGGACATACGTTTTAGTTACGGAAAGGTGACTGCTAAACTCCACTTCAGACCTGTGAAACAGTGTGTTTTTTAATAAACGCTTAGGAGAGAAAAAAAAATTAAAAAATGATTTATCACACCAATCATAACGCTGATCCGATGCGTTACGTGACGTATTACCAGAATCAAGCTGGTGGCGGACTCCCCGGCTATGTCGAGAGCGGACCTATGTATGGAGCGGGGGTTGGGGGGCTTTTTTGTGGGCTTTTTAGAATGGCAATACCCTTGCTAAAGCGTGGATTTAGCATAGCGAAACCACATCTTAAATCAGCGGCGAAAAATATATTAAGCGATGTTGTTAGCAATACATTATCACGATCTTTTAACAACGATGGTACTCAAGATGGATCCGGGTTAATGGTGATGGCTCGCAAAAGAGGTTCCAGGCCTCCAGGGGTACGGAGGAGTGGCCAGACACAGAAGAAAACAAAACGTGCTCAGAAAAAAACACCAGTTGTAAAACGCAAGCGTAAGGAGACAGCCAAGCGTACTGGGTCAAAAAGAGCAAAGAGAGCTGTTAATACAATATTTTAAAAATATGGCGGCAATACATAACATGTCACAAGAATGTTTAAAAACTGAGCTGGATCTTTTCACCGTGCCACCCACCCAAATGTCGCTTGAAAGAAATACTTATATTGAAGTCCCCCCGTTATCAGCAATATCGGAGACAACACCTTTAGAGTTTTTTATCGCCGGGGCTGGTGAGGACTACATCGACCTAAACAATACACTTCTGTTTTTGCGGGTTAAGCTTACCAATCCTGATGGCACTGATATCGCAGATGGGGATCCGGTTGGGCTGATTAACTACCCTGGAGCAACAATTTTTACGCAAGTAGATGTATCGCTTGGGGATCGTCTTATATCACAGAGTTCAAGTACATATCCGTATCGCTGCATAATAGATTGTCTTACCAATTATGGTAAAGACACGCTTGAAACAAATTTCTCTGCAGGGCTTTTTTACAAAGACACAGCAGGACAAATGGATGTCGCAGACCCCGCTGGAGAAAATCGCGGGCTGACAAAGAGAGCAGCCTTTACCAATGCTAGTAATATCGTCGAGCTGTTAGCACCTGTACATAATGATATTTTTTTTCAGTCAAAACTTCTAATTCCTGGTCTAGATCTTAAAGTTCGCCTGACCAGAGGTAAAGATGAGTTCTGTTTAATGAGGAGCAACGGTACACCTTATAAACTAAGCATATTGTCTGCATCACTGTTTGTGAAAAAAGTGTCCGTGGCACCTGCTGTGAGGTTGGGTCATGCTCAAGCTCTGCTTACAACAACAGCAAAATACCCTGTGGACCGCGTGTGTATGAAGACATTCTCAATACCTGCAGGTTCACGTGTCTGTAATCAAGAAAACTTGTTCTTAGGCACACTGCCAAAATCTATGGTTATAGCGATGGTTGATAATGATGCATTTACAGGATCATATAATAAAAACCCGTTCGTGTTTAAAAATTATGACCTTGAATTTCTAGCAGTTTATGTGGATGGGCAACAGTACCCCGCAAAACCTTTGCAACCTGAATATGAAAACGGTTCTGCAGTGCGTGAGTTTTACCAGTTAGCATTGGCTTCTGGAAGACATCTTAAAAACCAGCCTCTGTCTTTTGATAGGGAAGAATTTCTGCATGGGTATACACTGTACGCCTTTAACTTCACACCGGATGAGGAGTGCAGTCAGCATTTGTCACTTATCAAGAGTGGAAATATTAGACTAGAAGCCCGTTTTAGACAACCTCTACCTCGTACTGTTACTTTATTAATTTACTCTGTCTTTGTCAGTCTAATTGAAGTTTCAAATCGTCGACAGGTTCTGGTTGATTACTATTAATACATAAAATGAACACTGTACAGCTTACCTCTATCATGGATAAGATTTCGTGCAATCTACATTTTCTTGGGGTTCTTCCATGTGATTATCTGCCAAAATCACCTCTAAGAAAACTACCATCAGCAGTTATTATAAATACAGATATATCGGGGCTTCCAGGCCAGCATTGGCTAGCAATCTACATAAACGAAGATGGTGTTGCTTGTTTTTTTGACAGTTTTGGAAACAAACCGGTTCATCATCGTTTTCCAGTATTCATCAAAAACTTTTTAACTCGGAATTCTAAAGAGGTCCAACATTCAAATGTCCAAGTCCAAGACTTTTCATCAGACACATGTGGTCAGCACTGTGTGTTCTTCCTGTACCACATGGCAAAAGGGTTTGATTATGATTATGTGTTGAAATTGTATACTCACGATTGTATTAAAAATGACAAAATGGTGTCAGCCTTTGTGAAAAAACTAAAGCAATCCCCATGTAATGAAAATGTTTTCAAATGTGTTCAGTGTGTACAAACAGGTGCAATGTTTATGTCTCATGATTAATTTCTTTTAATAAAAACAAAGCAATTTTAATTTCCTGTATTGTCTCTTTTTTATTATACACATTATTTCAACAATACATTTTAATAATGATAAAACAAAATATACATGTGTACAGAACTCACAGATTAAAAAGTTAACCACTGTCCATGTTCAAGCTTGGGTGATTTGAATACAGATGGTGATGGTGTACTAGGACACACTTTCTGCTGTTTATTCTTCTTAGATGAACTAGTTACAGATGGCGTCGTTTTGCTTTTGAAAGAGTTAATTGCACGTCTGACCTGATGATTTGGTACCACAGAGTATGGTAAATTTAAACCAGCAAAAGCCTCCAGAAACTCATTCCATCCATCCGGTCTCCGTTCATCTGCAATCTTATGTGGAGCTGTGATGTTTTTAATTAAATCAAACATGTGTGAACCGGGGATCGTGCGCCCTTTAAACACAAACTCACCCGTGTCAGTCCATGAAGAAACACTTTTAGCTTTAGACATTTTCTCTAAAATGTATCGAACATTTTTCACACTCCTCTGTGGAACATTGTTTAATATTTCTTCTGAAACATTATCTAAAAAGTCATGAACAGGCTCACTAACTGCCCTGGGTGGGTCTTCTTTTTCAACGTGATCAGGGTGTGGAAAACTTAGTTTTAATGTACCAAACTCCTTATCCCCTTGTCTAGCTATTGTTAGAAACCTTTGCAAAACAGCTGTGTACAATTTTGCTTTTTCATCGGGATTTAGATCAGAACTGTACAGGATGCTTTTTATAGAAATGTCTAGGTCATTTTCCACGAGGTCTTGTATAGACTCGCGTGTGTTAGAGGGTTTCAACTTATCCAGCTGATGTTGTGGAACTAAAAACATCTTCTCACTGTAGCGTATGCACACGTATCAGGATAATCAATAAACTTTGGAATGTTCAGAACGCTTCTAGCATGCTGGACTGGGTTGTAAAACCCCCCCAGAGACTGACCAGATCCACATTCCAACACCCCACACACACAGGGACACACAAAAACACACACACAGACAGACACAGAAACACACAATCATACATTTTGAACTGTATTTGTAAACTACCACTATGCTGAAATATATATTTCATATATTTTTAGGGCCTATGCATGTTTCCTAGTGTTTAAATGAGTGTATTTGTGCTAGTGTGCATTTTAACGATATAATTTTGTCTGTAAACCATAACTTCTCTCCTATGCCTTTCTGACCTATCGAGTTTGGTCTCTCCGTAAAGCTCCGGACACGAGCTATTCACTGAGATATGTCACACCGCTGATAAATGCATTTTTCTATGTGTTTAATGATACTGTGAAGAATGCACTCCATTTGGAGATCTGATCTGAGAGTCATAAATCATGCAGATTAAGTCGTGAGGCCAAACAAAGGAAAAGCTTTCCCGCCAACTTTGCACCCATGTTATTGGCTACCCCACCTCAAGGAGGTGTGTCGGCTTATCTGTCATAAAAGCAAAGACGCACAATTTCTTGTGTGTTCTCTCCCGATTGTCTCACGAGCATCTCGTGCACGTTTTTCCCGGACCCCTCCGGTGACCACGCGCTGCCACCGCGCTCAGCTTCGGGATCGCCATCTTCCAGCGAAACTCACTCTCGTCCTCAGTTCAAACCTTCCCGCTGAACGGAGGAAGCCAACGAACTGCACCAGCGCTAACCTGAAATTCGACACACGCAACCAATGCAAGTATACTGCCGTTTCTCAATCTTAGATGATGAAACTGATTTCCGTGCTGGCTTAGGACTGGTTGTGAGTTTGCTACTTGCCTTCTCTCTTTCCTTCTATACTTCTATTCTTGTACATAGGTGTGTATTTTCTTGTATATATATTTAGATGTATAACCTCTGTATTCGTAGTTTGCATATATTAAAACGTTATTCATGCTCGATTGTTCTGTTTGTTCTTTCAGCTGAAAACCCAAGTCACTTTAACGTTTTTCGATCGTTTTATTCTTTGATGTTATAATAGCAGGTTGTTTTCATGGCCAGATAACTTTGTTTATAATATTCTGTGAGGGACGTAGTTTGCTGGACAAACGAACAGTTTCTCTAAATAATTATTAAACCAGAACTAATCATATATGTAATTGATTATAATTCGTTGTAATTGATTCACGATATATGTTTAATTCCCCGTTGGGTCGATATATGAATCATAATTTATTCATAACCTTATGAATTATTATATTCATATTTCATCCATAAATTGATTAATAACCGCTACATTTCGTTACATCACCATACTCCATCGCCGGACCTTATTTAGAGCTAACCAAGCTTGTTATGAATGGTTTTGCAACACTTAAAAGCGGTAATAGAAAACCTCCTTGTTGATTGATTAGCTGTTTTTTCCTTCTAACACCAACCTTCTTATCTGCAACAATTTTGATGTTGGTTTTTCTTCTCTTCAGTCTCTGATATTGCTGTGGTGTAAGTGGAATATTACCATGGAGAACATTAAGAGCTAGTTCACACAATGCAACGATGAGTTCGTCTGATGCTGACTCTAAAATAGCACGCCTTTGTTTGGGTGTTGCTTTTAATAACAACTTTAAAACTGGGAGGTTCCTTAAAAGTCTTGCAGACATTGTAACATCCAAGAGTCTTAGTGTTTTCTTTTCTGAATGTATACAACAGGGTGTTTTGAGAGTAAACTCGTTCTGAGACGATAATGGTCTGGGGTTGCTGCTTTAAAGTCAACCAAAAGGTAGCCAAAAGGAATACTGGTAGCATCTTGATAACATTCCATAAAAAATTTGCTGTTTCTGGGGTACATCTGGCGTGCTAGCACATTAATTTGGGTATTGTCTCTGGGGTTTTTAAACAACACCAAATAACTTGTATTCAAACTGATGGTTCTACTGGATTTTCCTTTACAAAAGAGATTCTGGACCATAAAGAGGCAACTTATATGCTTGTGATGCACATAATTAGTGAATAAACGTTCAATCTGTATGTTGTTACATGCATCGTTCATAAGATCATCAATTATTAATAAGTGTGTCTTATTGGGAGGAAAAAGATGAACATCATTCAGGTTCTGGGGGATTCCTTCAATAAATTTAATATCATACAATGCCAACAATTCATCATACAAACCCTGCCAACAGTCAAATATGAAGACTATATTTTCAATCTTTTTAGAAAACACACTTTTAGCATTTTCTAATAACATTTTTACAAAAAACGTTTTTCCAGAGTTAGAAGGTCCACATAAAACACAACTGAATGGAAATTGTAATCTGAAATCAAAACCATCTGTGTCTCGCACACCTTGGTGTCCAAAAACGTTGTCAGTAGCCATATGGTAGTGTGGTAAAGTCAGGTAGCAGAACGCGTTTGTTGTAAACGACTTTGAATTTTTTTGCAAATGTCTTGTTATGTAGTGTGAATCGCTTTTTGTTCCTTACGATACCGTCGGTTTGTGCAAGAATATAATTATCACAACCATCCCCCCTCACATACTGACCAACAAGCTCAATTAGCGAGTCTAATTTGACGATTTGAGAGTTTACAGAATTTAAAGTGATACCTTTGGCTTTCATGCTTGTCTTACCATTAACCGTTTTAAAGCCATAACTTTTTGGACCACTTGAACAAAACTCTACAATGTAATCATCATAATCAAGTTCATTCGTAAGATCACCAAGAAAGGGTCCTAGCGGGGGTTCCCAATCACCATCTTTTGATGTGAACAGAAGACTGTCCGTATCCGTGTAAAGCAACCTGTCACCCAGTTTATCCATAACATCATACAATTCTAACCGGGCATGCGCTGTTGTAAAAGCACCGATAAAGACGTTTACATCACGACTCTGACCACCTTTTCCTTCAGCATAAGCCCACTGAACTAATGCAACAGAGTCGGATAAAAATGTGAAATACTTAATATCATACCCCCGACCAAAAATGTGTTGGGCAAACTGTTCCGGTTCTGAAATCAATTCTGAATGAGGTAGATTCTGACGTAAACAGAAGCGTCCCCATAAAGAATTCAAAAGGAGCTTGTTTATAGACCGACGTGCAGGATTAATCTCAATCTTGTCCGGATTTAGTCTAATCCCTTCTTTTTCAAAGTATTCTCTGACATAGGTTTCTTTGTCCATCTCTGTCACTACATCTTTTGGGAATCCAGAGCTTTCCTGTTTGAGTTGCAAAAATGTTTTAACATAATCACAAAATAGCGTTTCTGAACTTTGCGAAAAATGCCAAACCTCATGCAGTTTTACTACGACATAGCCTTTTTCAACAGCTTTTAAAAGCTCTATGCTGACCCATGTGCCTGTTAAAGCTCTTTCATCATCCGAGTGTTTGCACGGCGTGGTCTGATTCTGTTGTTCAGCACAACTTCGACAAAGAGGAAACATAAGTTTTCCAGAGCTTCTGAATGGTAGTACGGGGTGAAGGAGCTTTCGTGGTGGCACGACGGTTGCCTTTATTATAGCGTAATAATCTTCAAGATTTTGAAAATCTTTATGAATTATTTGTGGATGACCTACGGGGTAGCTTTTTCGCGCCTGAACAAACGGATAGAGCGAAGTGAAGTCTAGGTAACACACCCGTTCACCCTCACTGACTTTGTGGTACACCTTGCAAGCGTTTGTTCGCCCTCCATAAAGTGCATCGCGTGGTTTCAACCTCTCTGTGTGTGTGTAAGTGGACATGAAATCCATCACATCAGCATCAGTCTGTTTGGAAAGCATCCAATCACACTCCCAAACAAAATGAATTTGAAGATTATATGCACGTTGCAAAATTTCAAACTTGTCATCAACCTGTCTTCTGAGGCTGCCATAAGGCACTTTTGATAAGGGATTTAAATCGTTCGGGTTATAACAACGTTCACATCCATGAAAAAAACAACCGAGAAATTCGAATGCTTTTTTCACAGTGCCATCATCATAAAACCCATCGACATAATATTTACCAAACGATACCTCACCATGGTTTAGAGCATGCTGAATGCCATTGGAGTGTGATTTTTGCAAATATTCTAGCCATTCAATTGAAACATTTGAATATGTTTTGTTTTGATTAGTGTACGCCTTGTCATGTGTCAGCGCTACTGTATCTTTTGGCAGGAAATGGGTCTTATATACAGCCATTGCACAACCTGCTAGAGTGGTGTAATTAAACGGGTCCAAATCTGTGCAGACGATGAACTCGTTACGATATTTCATACACACTTCTCGTAGCAAGTAAACATCGTTCTTACAGTACATTTCTAGTTCCTTCTTAAAATCAAAAACTGCACCAGAGAGCCCATTGTACCAATCATCAAACTTCAGCATCTCCTGTGTTGACATCGTCGAATAACCATAAAAATGTTTTTCTGGGTACGGGCCGATGTAGTCATCATTTTCTGCACGGTTAAACAGATGCGGGAAATATCCCTTCTCACTGTTAGTCAGATTAAAAGCAGCAGGTGTTTTGGCCAAACGCATAGGAATGAATGCATAACTATCGATAAACCTCTGTTTAAATGCGTTGTCATACATTAAAATCAACCGACAGCCCTGCATTATAATTTTAGGAGTGATCCCCATTCTAGTGAAATATTCCAAAAGTATAAAATTATCAAATCCGGACGCATTATGTGCAATCCATGTGAAATTACTATAAAAAGGCTGTCTGAACTTTTTAATGAGACGTTCGACACAATCTGGGCCCTCTGCCACAAATTCCTCACCGTTAAACGTGACTGCACAGACAAAATGTGCAATGTGGGTATTATTTTCATTTCTTGTTTCAAAATCATAAAAAATGTAGCGATCATTTGGTTTCTCTGGTTTGATTGGCTGAATAAAACACTGATGCTCCCCATCGGTAACCAAACTCTCACCACATTGGACACAATGTTCAGCGCCACATCGGTGTGGTTTCGGGTTGGTCCCACTGACGTGATAACGTCTATTACATTGGGGGCAAAATTTGGTGACAGTGCACTGTGCATATTCCTCACCAGGGGCGGGATGTTTGTGCATTTCAAAACAATAATCAGATGTACAGTATCGCAAACAATCGCCACAGTGTTTTATCTTTTTGGGGTGTGTGTGACAATCTGGGTAATTGCACACAATCGCAAACAAATCTGCATCTGTGATCTCTGCGACAAGTATACCTTTGGTAACAATACACACATACATATGGCACGCCTAAAAACGCTTTTAGGTTTTTTATCAAATAGTAATGCGAATCATGCAAATATAAAAACACAGTTTTTGGATGCGGGTCGTCCGTCGTTGTATACTTCTCCAACATTCTTGCATTTGTGCGATGGAAAGTAACAATTTTGATATTCAGCATGCGCTCAAAACATGAAATGTCATTAAAACGTATTTTGTGCTGATCTGTGAAACCAGCTGACTTCTGTATAGATGCTGCTACAGCCTCTAACTCTGTGTGTGGTTTCTCTGGGTTTAGAAAATGAGCGAGACAAATTGTAAAACATAGATTATTTGTAATGTTTGTTGGGCAGAATAAATTCATCCTGTTTTTACTGATTACTTGGTTATGCAAAAGGTCACGTATCTTTCGACGAGCACCGCCATTTTTACACATTTCATTGAGCAAAATGAGGTTGAGGTGGCACCATCCTCGTGGTTAGAGTGGATCGATGGGGTAGGATTTTAGTCCAGAATTTTTTTTTTATAAAACATAAATGATAAACATTAAACAAGGTCAACTATATACATAACATTAAGTAAACCTTCTTGTTTCTGTCTGAAAGGTACTGTTTTGCTATTGGCCCAATTCAAATGTTGGAACCAAGGTCAAGAAATGTGCCATTCCAGATAAACAACTCTGGACAACATATGCAGTCAGAGTATTTTCTGAGACAGGTAAATAATGTAAAACAATACCAATGTTATTTTAATCTCATCAACTACTGTTAACCATTCCTAAAGTGTGAATAATTTATTGAATGTATATTAAGCAAAATTTGTGCTATTTTGAGAACAGACAGTTACAACTTGGCAAGATATCGCGCCCAAAAAGCACTGGAAACCTCCCATGTTGAGGATTCGGATGGAAATAATGCACGAAGGATTGTTCCACCTAAACGATTTAGAGGTATCAGACCTGTGCAGACACTGCAAATGAAGTTAGATTTTTACAATGAAAGACAATTTCAGTTTTAACTTTTGTTTCTTGCAGAAGAAGAAATTCAGCCCAGCAAGCCAAGAAAGACACAACATTGTAAGATACATGTTAAACAAATGAAGTTGGAATGATCAAGGAAAGTTACAATGCATGTTGTCTATACATATTTTCTTTAAATGCTCATTTTGTTTTACAGTTCAAGAGGACAGTGAATCATCTCAAGGTGAAATCATTTATTTTATCATTTATCATTTATTTTACTGTCACTGCATTCATTATTAAATATGAGGTTGAACAATGAAACTAAATTATTCAGAACAGGACCATTTAGCTTCTATTTTTCCTATTGATAATAAATACTTCTTTCTTGACCTTTTGTTTTTGGCCCTGAAGATGAGATTTCCAGTTTGACAGCAAAGAAAATAAATAAACGACCAAGAAGATTAACAGATATTGAATCTGATTGTAAGTAAAAAAAAAAAAAAAAACCATCAACTGTCGATGATAATCTAAAAATGGGATCCCCTTTTTATGCTGTGTAAAAATGACCTAATTAAGGAAGGCCATTACATTAAGTTCCAGGAATAGCTATTCAACAAAAAATTAAAAAATTCTGTCATTATTTACTGAATAAATTTACTTCTGCTTAATAGAACAGAAGATATTTTGAAGAATGTTGGTAACTAAACAGTTTTGGAGACCCATTGACTTCCATAGTAGTTAAAAAAATAAAATGGAAGTTAATGGTGCCACAAAACTGTTTAGTTACAAACATCCTTAAAAATAGCTTCCCTAAATTTATCAGAAAAAAATGAAATTTATTCAGGTTTGGAAAATCTTGAGGGTGAACTGTTCCTTTAAGAAATGTCAAAACATCCTGCTAATGTTTTTTTTTTTTTTTTTTCTCAGCTGGAGAGCCTGATGAGGGTATGGTCACTATGATTAACTTTCATATGTTTTTTCTATTCTGATTTTTCTACTATTATCTGATATTGTCTACTCTTTCTTTTACTGAGTTAGCCATGGAACAACCAGTAAGGGCAAAAAGATCTACTGTAATGTTGCCGGAGGCACCTTACTGTGAGTACATTAAAATGTTTTCAGTCATTTGAATAGTTTCATGGAATTAAAGGAATATTCCAGGTTAAAGTAATTGTACCACATTTGTCTTATAATGTTAATCTAAAAAATGGAAATCTCTGTTTTAATGAGGCATTTACAATGTCACATTAACAAAACATTTTTTTTTAAAGTATTACCTCATGATTTAAACCACCTGAGTAATATTGTTTTTATGGTTTCTATCTTTTATTGTGATGTGATTACAGTTCTTTCTCCTATAACACCACAACTGCAGCCACATCAGTCAATTTCTGCCAACCGACAGAATCAAGGTACATAAAAAAAAGGATTTTCCTAATATATATATATATATATATATATATATATATATATATATATATATATATATATATATATATTTTTTTTTTTTTTTTTTTTTTTTTTTTGATAACTTGTTTTAGGAAGTGTGACTGATCCACAATCTTTTCGAGATGGTAACTATTTTAATTTCTTCACAATTAGCTTATTCAGTGTCATTAACTATCTCCCAAAAAGACTTATGTTGACTTATGGCAGCGTTCATTTTTTTAATTGCTGTAGTTAGAAATATCTCTTTTGTTTCAAAAAAATTTTGGACAGAAATCTGCAAGTTATTTGAAAGTTTGGAGAGGAGAGTAATGCTGAAACTTGACCAAATCGAGAACAACATCCAATCAGCAGTTGCAGCAATGATGCAGTCAATAAGCCAACCAAGCACCTCTGCCTCTGATCTCACAGAGATGCTAGAGGAGCCTTGTAAGACTGTGGAGGATTTAGAGAAGCTGTGCGAGAAGCTAAAAGATGCAGACTTTCGTAAGAAGATGGTATGTGCCATAAAACAGGCAACATTAGTAGTGATTGTTAACTTGTAATAATTTTAAATAAGTTATTCTTGTGTTAAATTACCAATTGTAATTTTTTGTAGATTCGTTATCTGTGTCATCAGAGTGGAAGCAGTTTAGGAGATGCGATTAGGAGGATGCTCCAAAAAATTGGAGATAATGTTTTATGGGGACACTATAGTTACAAAGGGAGGAAGGGAAAACATCCATTTCGGCAGATTCTTATAAATGATGTCATCATACGTAAGTTTCTTGCCATTATATATAAAAAAGGATACAATGCAGAAAAGGAACTTTTTTTTTCCAAGGCGGCAAATAATTCTGACATCTGTATCTATTTCATGTATTTTAAAAAATAAAAAATAAAAATAAATAAAATAAATAAAAACTAGTATATCAGCCAGCTCACCCTTCTCTTCAGTGTATGTGTATTGTATATAATATATATATATATATATATATATATATATATATATATATATATATATATATATATATAGCAGAAATAAATAAGATCAATGTTTGATGCTTTTGTTAAATGCTGCTTTTTTTCTAATTCTAATTTCTAGTTCCTATTTTAATAACTGTGATCTCTGTACTAAATCAAGGTGCCTGCAGTAAGGCATACCCACACCAAAAATCGCAGAGTGTTCAGGAGATGATTGCCACGACCCTAAAACATGCCCCAGATCGTGCAAAAGCAGCTAATCAGGTGAGTGAATTATAAAATGTTCAGGTATTAACAGTTAGCCAAAGAAAAGCACATCTATTCATCTCACACAGACAGACGGACAGACAGACTGATAGATAGTCTGAAGGACAGATAGATAGAACAATACAGCATACAGGCGGACTGACTTCAGTTCCAACCCTGCTCCGACACACCTGTCTGTAATTATCAAGCACCCCTGAACACCTTGATTTGCTGGTTTGATGGGGGATGGAGCTGAAATCTGCAGGATGGTCGCTCTCCAGGAGCAGGATTGGACACCCCTGCACTAAAGGAAAGAGAAACAATTACAATTGTCTGCCTTCGATGAAATCAACTGAAGATAAAAGATCTTGGCAGAGAATTAAACAACTCTACAAAAAGCATTACCAGCTTCACTTATTACTACCCAGAATTACTTTTTTGTTCTATTGCATAAATAATGCCCATTTAATTTACGAATGACTGCTTTCGTTTCTGCTCTGACAGACACAAGACCACGACACACACGTGCATAATAGAAATCAGAAATAGGCTAGGCATGAGAAGACATTGCACGCTTTTCGTCTTAAAGCCAAACTTCATAGTAAAATCAGTCGCAAATTGGAACAAGTGAACTATTTTGTTGCGCTAAATTATCAAAACGTTCCTTTCGCTTTACGCTGGAGACAATAAGCATAATAACATCAAAGATCATAAAAAAAAACAATCAATGTATGTCATAAGACTTACCTTACTTTATGTCATATTAAAATGTATTTTTCGTATGATAGGGCCTACATAAGGCGCTCTGTCCCAGCTAACACACGACGTAACAGTTACGTAATGTATTCGTACTTTTTGGTAATTTCATGACTTACTAACTGACAACGTAACTATGACGTTGCATGCCAGTAATTTCATTACCTTCAGATTACCATCGCACAACGTCGTCAGTACGACCCCTAACGTTATAAGATTACCAAGGACGTTCCAGATACGTACTCTATACGTAATATGTTGGTAATTCCATGACTTACTAGTAACGTAACTACAACGTTGTATGCCCATAATATTATTACCATCAAATTACCATATCACAACGTCGTCAGTACGATCTCCTAACGTTATAAGAAAACCAAGGACGTTCCAGATACGTACTCTATACGTAATATATTGGTAATTCCATGACTTACTAGTAACGTAACTACAACGTTGTATGCCCATAATATTATTACCATCAAATTACCATATCACAACGGTACGATCTCCCAACGTTATAAGAAAACCAAGGACGTTCCAGATACGTACTCTATTCGTAATATAATGGTCATTCCATGACTTACTGGCAACGTTATAGCAACGTCATGTGCTAGTAATTTCATTACCATCATTTACACATTCTTTATATGTTATTATTATCAGAATTTGCCATTTAAAATATGTAATTAAACGTCAGACACAAGACTGAAATGTCCCTTAAGAAAAAAAAAAATGTTTCTTTTCACCAAGTCAGAATATGGATAACTGCTTTTTATATATATAGTGACGTGACATACAGCGCGCGCCTCCACAAATGGAGCGCGCGCACAGTATGTTGACAAGAGAGTAAAGTTAATTTTTCTGAGAGAAGAATTTATTTTTCCGAGGTGACAACGAATAAATGGCTTTTATAAAAATGTATAAAGTTAACTTTGGAAAGACGCAAAACCTTTTTTTATTGTTATGTTTACGTTAGTGCTGTTGGCCGTTAGAGTTGCCATGGCAACCGGGAAAACATTCAAGCTGCTGGAAAGGACAGTGTCGGCGTTTCTCCGTGTTTCTTGTCAGTTTTATAGCAATAAAGTTCAACAACTGCGTCAGATTAGTTAAGTAACATTACCCACAGTCTACTTTAAGTTGTTAAGGATGCTGGTGTAGAGAGACGAGGCAGATACGGATTTCCACAATAGTAAGAGACTTTAATTAACACAGGGCAGGAACACCAAACATACATTAAACACAACAGAGAACCGACAAGGAGTGCAGGGAGTGAGTGCATTATAAAGGGAGTGCAGATGATAGAGTCCAGGTGCAGGTGATCTGTGATGATGAGGAGCTGACGAGGGAAGTGAGTGCAGGTGATGAAACAGGAGGATCATGGGATATGGAGTCCAGGAAGACAAGGGATCTGTGACAGTACCTCCCCCTCCCGGTAGGCGCGTCCTCGCGCCGTAAATAGAATAACCGGGAGGGGGGGCGGGCGCCCTGGAGACCTCATGCAGGTGCCGGGGGATGAGTGGACTGGAGTGGAGGTCTCCAGGGCGGATCCATGAGCCATGGCGGGTCAGGAGCCTTGGCAGGCCACGGCGGGTCAGGAGCCTTGGCAGGCCACGGCGGGTCAGGAGCCTTGGCAGGCCACGGCGGGTCAGGAGCCTTGGCAGGCCACGGCGGGTCAGGAGCCTTGGCAGGCCACGGCGGGTCAGGAGCCTTGGCAGGCCACGGCGGGTCAGGAGCCTTGGCAGGCCACGGCGGGTCAGGAGCCTTGGCAGGCCACGGCGGGTCAGGAGCCTTGGCAGGCCATGTCAGAGGCCCACCCACATGTGTGGCGCCCACATGTCCCCCACCCACGGGTACTTGGCCCCCCCCCAAAAAATACTTGGAGAGGTTTAGGATCATATTGCGGAGTCCGAGGAATAAAGTCAATGTGTGGGTGGAGGAGCATGGAGCTGGTTTGGCGGCGGAGACTGGAGAACTTTGCTCGGCGGCGGAGACTGGAGAACTTTGCTCGGCGGCGGAGACTGGAGAACTTTGCTCGGCGGCGGAGACTGGAGAACTTTGCTCGGCGGCGGAGACTGGAGAACTTTGCTCGGCGGCGGAGACTGGAGAACTTTGCTCGGCGGCGGAGACTGGAGAACTTTGCTCGGCGGCGGAGACTGGAGAACTTTGCTCGGCGGCGGAGACTGGAGAACTTTGCTCGGCGGCGGAGACTGGAGAACTTTGCTCGGCGGCGGAGACTGGAGAACTTTGCTCGGCGGCGGAGACTGGAGAACTTTGCTCGGCGGCGGAGACTGGAGAACTTTGCTCGGCGGCGGAGACTGGAGAACTTTGCTCGGCGGCGGAGACTGGAGAACTTTGCTCGGCGGCGGAGACTGGAGAACTTTGCTCGGCGGCGGAGACTGGAGAACTTTGCTCGGCGGCGGAGACTGGAGAACTTTGCTCGGCGGCGGAGACTGGAGAACTTTGCTCGGCGGCGGAGACTGGAGAACTTTGCTCGGCGGCGGAGACTGGAGAACTTTGCTCGGCGGCGGAGACTGGAGAACTTTGCTCGGCGGCGGCTGCTGGAGCGGCAGGCTCGGCGGCGGCGGCTGGAGCGGCAGGCTCGGCGGCGGCTGGAGCGGCAGGCTCGGCGGCGGCGGCTGGAGCGGCAGGCTCGGCGGCGGCGGCGGCTGGAGCGGCAGGCTCGGCGGCGGCGGCGGCTGGAGCGGCAGGCTCGGCGGCGGCGGCTGGAGCTGAGGGCTCGGCGGCGGCGGCTGGAGCTGAGGGCTCGGAGGCGGGGGGTGGAGCTGAGGGCTCGGCGGCGGCGGCTGGAGCTGAGGGCTCGGCGGCGGCGGCTGGAGCTGAGGGCTCGGCGGCGGCGGCTGGAGCTGAGGGCTCGGCGGCGGCGGCTGGAGCTGAGGGCTCGTAGGCGGCGGCTGGAGCTGAGGGCTCGTAGGCGGCGGCTGGAGCTGAGGGCTCGTAGGCGGCGGCTGGAGCTGAGGGCTCGTAGGCGGCGGCTGGAGCTGAGGGCTCGTAGGCGGCGGCTGGAGCTGAGGGCTCGTAGGCGGCGGCTGGAGCTGAGGGCTCGTTCATTCCCTCAAATACAATTAAGATCCCCACAGGCACTGGAGCTGGCTCTGTGGGGACTGGAACGGGCTCTGGAGAGACTGGAGCGGGCTCTGGAGAGACTGGAGTGGACTGTTTCCTCCTCCTCTGCTTTCGGGACCCAGTTGAGGAGTGTGGGTTCCGTGTGGGACAGGAAGGACGTTCACTGGAGGGGTAAGCGGAGGAATACGGAGACTGACTAACTGGCCCGGCTGACCGTGTTTCTGGACGGACTGAAGACCAACACTCATCCACATAGAATTGGGAATTATTCAAAAACAAAATAAAATTGATAGTTTCGCTTAAGGAGAGACGATAATCAGGTTCATGGAAACGGAGAGTGTTGTCATCCAGACCGTCCAAAAACAGGGCGATTAAATTAGCTTCGGACCAGTCAGACAGATAAGCCAGCTCAACGAACTCCTCCACATACCTCTCCAGTGAACGACCAACCTGAAGAAGCCCGATGAGGCGATCGCCGGCTGACAGATGAGAGAGAGGCGTAGGAGGAGCAGGAGCCAGGGAGTCCGTTCTTCTGTTACGGCTGCTGGTGTAGAGAGACGAGGCAGATACGGATTTCCACAATAGTAAGAGACTTTAATTAACACAGGGCAGGAACACCAAACATACATTAAACACAACAGAGAACTGACAAGGAGTGCAGGGAGTGAGTGCATTATAAAGGGAGTGCAGATGATAGAGTCCAGGTGCAGGTGATCTGTGATGATGAGGAGCTGACGAGGGAAGTGAGTGCAGGTGATGAAACAGGAGGATCATGGGATATGGAGTCCAGGAAGACAAGGGATCTGTGACATAAGTACTTTTGTTAATATTTTTACCTCTGTGATTGAACGTCTGAAATATATGTTAGCAAAATGTTACGCTAGCATATGTTTTTAATGATACTGAGTGCAAAACGTCTTGAATGCTTTTATTTTATGTTTCGCTGTAGGCAGTATGTTTTTATTTATAGTTTGGGTGTATTTCATTATTTTTATTTGGATTTTTGTTCATGTTCTGTGTGTTTTTCAAAATAAATGAATTGAATTAATTTTGAGCTCTGCATTCATTGGAATAATAGCTGTTGGAATAGCCTTTAAATTAGTTTGGGCAAATGAGGACATAAATTTAAACTACTGCATGTCCGCCCATAGAAAAATAAATAAATATAAAAATTACCAACTGATTACCAACACACAACCATTGATACACAACGTTGCCACGACGTCGCAGTTACTAACTGGCAACGTCACAAAGTTACGTTGTGGCAACGTATCCGGGAATTTCACTTTTCCAGTTGCCACAACGTAACTAGTTACGTCGCCACGACGAAAGTTTGGTCACCAAATTACGTTGCAGTTACGTAACAGTCACGTATTTTGGTTAGCTGGGGTCTTATGGAAGGCCAAAAGGGCCAAAACGTGTGAAACCGACGCCTTAACACGTAATTACGTGTTAACGCGCAAATGACGTGTTAACGCGTAATTACGTGTTAACGCGCAAATGACGTATTAACGCGTCATTTTGTGAAATAAAAAACGTGGAACTTTACCACCACCTGCTGGTGTACACAAGCAGACTAGGATTGCAAATTGCAGGATTTAATCTAAAATAAATTTTAAACAATGTCTTTATGAACAGTGTACAACTATACCTACATATAATAATTATAGTATATTAAAGTATATTATATATATACTTTTCACTCTGTCACAATGATCTAGGAAGAGCAAGCAAGGGAGATGAAAGACAGGACGTGACGGTCGGAGAAAGGGGAAGAGGAGAGGTGGAGGCTGACAAGCCTATTCTATATGGTTCCTCTAGATGCATGATCAGGCTTAATGTCATTACCATTTCAGTTCAAAATAAACTATTTGCAGAAATTTAAACTACACATATTTATAAAATTTGTTTATGTATATTCAAATATAAAATCACACCAAAGTATTTTATTTTGAATTTCTTATAAATAAATGGAATATGTCCATTTGTCCATTTGAGTGGAGTACCCTGAGGCATACCCCCTCTCTTCAACTTAAACTGCATCTTTTCCATTAAGGAACAATATTTGCCCCCTACACTGATATTACAATGCATTTTTTAATCTTTTTTAAATTAAAAAAAAAGTTCAATATAAAATTATACCTTGGTCTGTTTAAATACTCGATTGGCTGAAAGGTGTGCAGTAAATAAGTTTAATGCACAGGACACAGGTTTAGTCAGTTTGATTACAGATCAAAATTAATCTGCCACTATGCTTGTATAATGTTATCAACATTAAAAACAACTCACAAAAGTTATGTTTTGTATCAAGAGTTTGAATCTTAAACATGCACCTTTTGTGCCAGGCTATTTCTTCAAGTGCTAAATCTCGATTTGCTCAGGCAGCAGACTCTGCATGCAACCTATGCACCCATATGAACGCTGCTTATGTGGAAATGGACACTGTCATATTTGACTGCGAAAGATGTGGTATTGATTGATTGATTGAATGTATGTATGTATATATTCATGAATTTATGGCATTGTGCCTGTTAGAAAATATATTGTCGGTTTTAATGTTATTTTAAGGTGGGGAAGAATTAAGTGTACGGCAACATCCTGCATTTTGTTCGTGTACCCCGTACCCCCTCGTGTAGGCCTTTCCCTTTTATACTTTCCCTATTATGCAATTGTGATAAATGCGTTTTTTTTTTTTGTGTGTGTGTGTGCATTTTTGTAGGGATGTTTGTGAATTGTGTAAAGCCAATAAAAAAAGCTGTGATCATTTTATCTGGATATAAAGTTTTGGTTGGGTGTATAAACTATAATAAAAACATTTGAGAATTTTGTGCATAATGTGTTGAGAGAAAATGATTCACATACAGTAATTTGCAATTCATGTGAAATGAATGAAAACATACAATCTGTTTACGACAATTACAGTTTTTTCCAATTGCTAACACACAATTTTTCAAACTAGTCTGGTTTTATCAAAACACTTAACACAATTCACAAAACCACACACCCAAACTGCAAAATACCTCATATATCCTGCAAAATGAAGCACTGCAACCGAAACTACACAGAGCATTATCAAAATCAAACTTTTGCATGAAATGGCACACACTTCATTCATATTACCAGATTTTTGCCTAACCACCTACACACTGTTGGGCATAATGAAAAGCACCCCCATCTTTAGTATGCTTTGCCATAATACTAAAATATGTATCAGATTGTTCACATGCACAGAAATATTTGCAGATACACACACATGCTGTTGCAACATTTTTATTTTTTTTCCTTCACTACAGTAAACAAGTCAGTACAACATAAGCACAGCAGATATATTTACATGGGACTGAACAAAAATATTCTTACAAAAAAAGTAAACTGAAAAAGAAAATTTCTGAAAAAAAAAAATATTACAGTAAAAAAAAAAAAAAGGCAAGAAAAATAATTAGGCAGCATCTTGCCGCACAGCCGGGTCTGGCCACAACGCCTCGTCAACCTCACAGGCAATATCTTCCCTTGCCAGACATCGAGGGAAGAAGCGCCTTGAGTGCCTTATCCATCCCTGAATTGCACCCACATCAATCTCATCACATGCCTCTTCCATGGCCTGCACAAGAGGCATGCGCACAAAGGGCTGCCGGTCGTATACCTTCCACCGCCATGCCGAAAAGAATTCTTCTATGGGGTTCAGAAATGGTGAGTATGGTGGGAGGTATTGCACGAGAAATGTTGGGTGGTCAGCAAACCAGTTTTGGACTGGGGCTGCACGATGAAAGCTCACGTTGTCCCATACTACAACGTACCGGTTTCTTTGATGGTCTGCATCATTCATACGCTCTGGTGGTATGAGAATGTTGTGAAGTCTGTCCAGAAATGTGAGAATATGGGCTGTGTTGTATGGTCCAAGTTTGGCATGACGGTGGAGGACACCATGCATATTGGAGATGGCAGCGCACATTGTGATGTTCCCACCACGTTGGCCAGGAACATCTATAATGGCTCTGTGGCCAATGAGGTTTCTCCCTCTTCTTCTGGTCTTTGCTAGGTTGAACCCAGCCTCATCTATAAAGATGAACTCATGTGGGATTGCATGAGCATCCATTTCCAGTACTCCCTGAAAACAAAGAACAAAAATCACTCAATATGGTGTTATCCAGTACACTGGGAAACAATGTTGTGTGTAGTGTACTGCAGTCAATATAGTACTTACATCCACATATGCTTGTCTGAACTCTTTGTTTCTTTGAGAGTTTCTCTCAAACGGCACCTTATAAAGTTGTTTCATTCTGATTTGGTTTCGCTTGAGAATGCGAGCCAATGTGGACAGACTAACTCGTTGAATGTTGTTGAATAAGGTGTTGTCTTGGATGATGTGGCTTTGAATTTCTCGTAATCTGATTTCATTATTTTCCAAAACCAAGTTTACAATGGCAGCTTCCTGTACCCCGGTGAACATTTGGCCCCTTCCTCCACCATGGTGTCGTCTCAGTCCTTTAGAAAAAAATAAATAAAAATATATATAGGGCTTGGACAATGCAGCCTAAATATTTTCCCCCACAGTAGAGTACATTGTACAGGAAACTTGTACAGTTCATGAATGGCTGATGTCATACACTAAGTAAACAGGTGTCATCCAACTGATACACTATGACATGGGGTATACTACATGTGTACTACATGAAATTTTGGTTACATACCTGTTCTCCAGTCTAAAGGTCCGGATGACAGAGGCGACAGTAAAACGGCTCAAGTTTGGCTGCACTCTCTGTCCAGCCTCACGCATTGTCAACCCATGGTTGATGACATGATCTACTAAGGTTGCTCTGATTTCATTTGAAAGTGTTTGTCTTCTTTGGCCATGAACTCCTCTACCTGCTCTACCCCTACCTCTCACTCTTCCTCTTCCTCTTCCTCTCTCTGCAATGTCTTCCATTGTTGTTGTAAAAAAAAAAAAAGTTCTCACCTGTGGTCTTTTCATAGTGCTTACATCCTGATTGAAGTGTTAACAATTAACCACTGAGGTGTTTGGCCAGGTAGCACATGTAATTGGCCAATTAGCTCATGTAGTGTCATTTTGAATGGCAGTGTTTTGAAATGGCAAACATGTGACTTTATGTCAGATTGTTGTGTCTTATGCAGAGAACTTTATTTAGTGAATTTAAAAAGTGCTATTTTGAAATGCAAAATGTGTGTAAAACAGAAAAGGTGTTTAGACTTTTGGAGACTTGAGAAGAAGTTTTGCTCTCTGTGTGTCAGTTTAAATAATTGTGCTGTGCATGTCATTTTAGTGTGTTAGCAATTGGAAAAAACTGTAACACTGTGACAGTGTTAACTAACAAACTCTTATAGTGTAAAATTTTAACACCACAATGGATGATCAGAACACCAACGTTGGTGTTCAAAGTTAACTTGATGACCTGGTCAACACTTAACCAACGTTCAAGCAAATTTTAAACTAAATTAATGTTGAGTATTTACATAGACCCCTAGGATTTACACTATAGTTACAACAGTTACCATCTATAAGTGTTAACATCCCAATAATCAGACCATAAAGTGCTGCAATGAATAGATTTTATTATTTTTCTTTTAACAGGGCTTCACATTTCATTTAAGCCAGGGACAGGGCACTCAAACTACCCTGTACAATGACCTTGTTCAACATTAAACTTCATAAAACAAGCTCATACCTGCTGTTTGCAGTCTATGATGCAGCCGTTTGGTACAATATAAAACAGTCTGTAAGCATAAAACAATCAAAAATCGAAGAGCTTCAAGTATCATCAAAAGCTTCACATAACATGACAGGTGCATTATGCAATACTCCGCAAACATAACACTTAAACATTGTTCACTGACTCTTAGTTCCTGTTCATGAGCTTGGCTCTCAGTTCCTTCACCTTTGGACTTTCTTCAGTGGTGTCAACATACTATACTGTCTGGAGGGATGTGTACATGTTGCTGAGAGCATCATTAAAGCTTACACTGAAAACGAAGTGTTCTAAATAGTTCATCAAAGGCTGCCAACGACGTGGTTCCCTGACATGGAATGAGCATCTTGTCAATCACAATGTAGTAATAATTGCTGATGGCCCACTTGTGAGTTCCTGAGGCAAGGAGATATGGCTGCCGATGTCCCTCCAGTTTCTCCAAGTGTTCTTCAACGCAGCTGATTGACTGTGGGAAAAATTATATATCAATTTACATAGTACTATTCTTACTAGTTTAGGTTTTCTGCAAGTATCATTACATCTAATTTAATGCTCTTTGAAGGGTTAGTTCACCCAAAAATGAAAATAATTTATTACTCACCCTCATGTCGTTCCACACCCGTAAGACCTTCATTAATCTTCGGAACACAAATTAAGATATTTTAGTTGAAATCCGATGGCTCCGTGAGGCCTGCATAGCCAGCAATGACATTTCCTCTCTCAAGATCCATTAATGCACTAAAAACATATTTAAATCAGTTCATGTGAGTACAGTGGTTCAATATTAATATTATAAAGCGATGAGAATATTTTTGGTGCGCCAAAAAAAACAAAATAACGACTTATTTAGTGATGGCCGATTTCAAAACACTGCTTCAGGAAGATTCGGAGCATAATGAATCAGCGTGTCGAATCATGATTCGGATCGCATGTCAAACGGCTGAAATCACATGACTTTGCCGCTCCGAACAGCTTATTCGACACGCTATTTCATTATGCTCCGAATCTTCCTGAAGGAGTAAAGTACAACATCTTATTTATTTCTGAGCTGTGTTTGTTTTAATCTAGAGCGCTAAAGAAAGTAAAATATTTGCATAATATTAGGTGTCTGAAGATCAAGATCCCAGTCATTCAAAGGTGATATGTCTGAACGAAATAAATTCTTCTCTAATGGATATCTGGTACTTCCACTCCATCCTCTGGGTCAGCAGCAGAATTTTGCTTGTGAAAACGCTGCTCCACTCCCTGCTAAATGTGAAAGGAGAAGTATTAACGATACAAACTGCTTTGAACTCCTATGTAACAAATTGAAGACTTATTAATTTGTTTGAAAATAATAGTTTATCAGTTAGCCGGTTTGAAAAGTTTTTCTGACTACAAAATAAAAATTGTTATTATTATCATTACACAATGAGAATTATCTTATTATTTACTCAACCTCCTTATGTTCTTGATCAGCTTTTTGCAAACATGATCTAAACGGAAAAAGATTTTAATTGTATAACCAGGTCATGTAACGATTGGGCTAAATCAATACAACACTGCTGTTGTGGACTCTCAGAGAGCTCTGAAATACCTCTCCACCTGAAAAGCAATACTTTTTTGGATTACTTTAACTTTAAAAAATGACTTACCTCGAGTTTCTATCATGATAACGACAACGATTGATGATATCATTCGTCTGTGCTTTTCCATAACTCCTCTCAACAATGCTTTTGGATCTGATAAATGCGTTGGCTAGCAGCAAATAAATAGAGATGAAATTCAAAAACAAAACTCCAAACTTCATATCGCTAAATGAAATAGGAAGCCGCAAATAACTAACAAATAAATAACTAAAGCTTTTTTATGACGTGACTCTCCTATGACTAAACAGGTTCAGAGTAGGTCCAGCTCAAACAACGTTTCAAAGGTTTGGATCCAATAGCAAGACAATTTTGCTTTTTACGTCCAAGTGGAACTCATGCAACTATAAGCTGCGTGCTTGTGGAGTGATCTAAAGCTTTTTTTAACCAACCCAACCAACACTGTTGACCCATCCCTTACACCTTACCCCTACCCTTAAACCCATACCACCAAACCTGTACCTAACCTTACCCACATCCCACCTCAATAGCAGCAAAAGTGATTTGCAATTCAATATGAACCCAATAAGTACACTGTACTTACTTTTTGATGTACGTACAGGTACATAGTATTACTGTAAGGCCACTTAATATTAAGTGGAGCCCTTTTTCCTAAACCGAAACTAATAAAAACCTGCCCGAGAAGGACAGACTTTCCTAACTTATGATTCTCAGTAGCCTATTGAGAGCAAGCGAGCACGACAGATGGACATTGTGCGCACAAAAATGCTAGGAGAAAGGGGCGTTTGGGTATTTGTTAAAGGCAAAATGCTTCATTGCATTCCTTCTCAAGAGAATACTTATCTTCCTCCTCCTACTTCTCCGCCTCAAAAACATTAAAGAAGTCTTATTTCAAACTTTTGATCGCCAGTCTGTAAAATAATGCGTGTGAACTATTAGAAAATTATGTTTTACACTTTACGGGACATAGGTTACATGAAAGCTGCTGGTTTTGCCATGCAGTTTAAGTTTGACAATATTTCGAGTTTTATGATTGTGAAATTACTGAAGAAATCCTGACAACAGACACACATTCACTTTTATCTGACATGCTGAACAGGTTACGTTAATGTTTCTTTATCCAATGTGTGAAGAATAACAATCCGAAAAGGTCAGAAGTGCGTCCTAGAAATGAATCCCCGTCGTTTAACAGTTTATTACTATTTATCGTAAACAGTTGGCAAACATTGCTGTAGGCTATATTGTTTTGTTCAGCTGCTTATGTTATCTCGGCTCGCATTCTACAAGCATTAAGTGCAGCGCTTCTCGGTTTCCGTGGACAGTAAATCCCGCCTCCTTTGATTTGATTGGTTATCTCAAACATTTTGACATTGATAAGCGCTTTTAGACAGACTGAGCACACTGATTAGAGTCTTTGTGGGCCGCGCCCGCGCGAACAATTCGTCTGTGCTGACGGAAAGATGGGCCTATGGACTATTTACTACAATTCATTCATACATTTACATTGCAAAGGGCCGGCCCACGTTGTCCAGCGGCCCACAGGGAAAACTCCCGGTACTGCCGATAGCCTTGTCCGCCCCTGGGGGAAATAATGGGCGTCCAGTGCCACAAAACAAGATCACTTACCTTGTAATTATTATTGCTATAGCATCCCGATCGTCTGTTTGAGCCAACCGAGTACACTCCCGAAATGCCCATAGGAAATGCCCATAGTCTGTAAGAAACTCTCTCCGCGCCATGTCCTGCTGCTGATGAAAAAAAAGTCTACTACTACTACTTTCTTCCTCGCCGCCAAAAGTTTTTGGTTAAAAGGAAGTTGCGCCAGACTTGAGCACATCGTAACCATTACGCAAGTGCTCGTTCACAATCTCATTAATAATAAAACGATCTGAATCGTGCGTATCACCATATTAATTAGTCATGAGAAGGATTACAAACAGTTACGACAGGCAATGTCAACGTGACACAACATCTTTATTTATTTAAATTATTCATGATATAGTGACCCAAGCACTACACTGAGCTTACCTCATCAATCATCAAGAGTCAACGACATTGACGAAAGGGTGACGCACACACACGGAAGAGCCACTTTTGCAGGAAACCGAATAGATCAATTTGGAATTAGGTAAACATTATGTTTTATTGACAGCACTGGGCGTAATGACAGAAATCAGAGTTGACAATTAAATGGTACTTTCGATGAAAGGAGATAATTACTGAAATGTAATTTCTTACAGATGAGGGAATCGTGAATTGCTGGACAGACGGATGGCTGAAGCACACTGGCTGACTATAGAGATACACACAGGAAAACAATGGGGAACAGACTATGGAGAATATCGTTGGAATACATTCTTGAGTTGTTTCCTATACATACATGCTTATTCCGTCTTCTATTTGTTTATATTATTGTAAATAATTTTGTTTTACATTTGTAAATACATTTGTAATACATTTTATTTATCTACACACCACACGTTGTATGTGTTTATTACAAATTCAAACAGTAAAACTGTCACAAAACTAACAGATCTATAAGAACCAATTCTTTTCTTGTATACACACACACCAGCACATGAAAGCAGTATTAAAAATCAGGTAAACAAGAGCAAACCTTTACCAGAAACATGAATATAGTTTACTACAAAAAAAGAGTAAAAAAACAACAACAACAATGAAGGAGGCCTGCAGATGTTGAGAAGAACCATGGATTCAACATTCATAATGATTTTTCCCTCCATAATGCATAAGAATGTTCTATGATGTAGATGAAATTCTCTAGGCAGATTTAAATTCGTGAGTAAACATTAGTGATTGCAGTACTATACAACATTTGCTGGATGTTTGTGTAGGCCATGTAATTTTTGGGGGAAGTGGGAAAAGATTATAACAAAACCACTCATTAAAAAACAATAATAAGCATGTACTTTCATTAGTGTATGTCTATAGATGAATGTTATAAAATCAATAGTGAACACACCTGTAGTTATGATGATATAATTTAGTTTTTAATAAACGTATTACTAGAATAAACTGCAGTGCAGTGAATAATGAAATTTCATCAACATAAGAGTGTTTACTGTGCTGTGTTAATTGTTTTGAGAGCAACAACATTCATTCATTTGAAGACATGTGTTAGGATTAAAATAAATACAAATAAAAAATGTATGCTATAATTATTATGTGTAGCCATAGTTGTAGCCTATTTATGCTCACTGTTCATTTTTAAAGATTTATTTTAGACAAAATCCTGCCATTTGCAATCCTAATCTGCTTGTGCAAGTACACCACACCACCAGGTGGTGGTAAAGTCCCACGTTTTTATCCCACGTTTTTATTTCGCAAATAACGTGTTAACACGTAATTACGCGTTAACACGTCATTTGCGCGTTAACACGTAATTACGCGTTAACATGTCATTTGCGCGTTAACACGTAATTACGTGTTAACGCGTCAGTTTCACACGTTTTGGCCCTTTTGGCCTTCCATAGTTATGAGACGTTAGACGTCACGGTCACGTGTTAGAGCTGCGCTCAAAGTGCGCGGCTATGGCGTTCGGACGAGGTCAAAAATATGACGTTGCAACTTGCACTCGTCTCACTGAACGTCTCACTGACGTCTTAATTTTTTGCTATTAAATCCATTCATTTTAAGACGCAGACGAGGCGTAGACGTCACGCAGACGTCACGTAAATCACGTGTGGCAGTGAAGTGTCGAGTCAGACGTTCACGCGTGATTCACGTGTAGCAGTGAAGTTATTTATTTATTTTTTCGCTAACACGTATCAGAACACGGTCCTCACACGGCTCAGTGCAGTGTGTGAGCCAATGCAGTATTTACCTGCACTTCATTCACTGCTCTCAATGGACGTGACATCTCAGTCTGAATTGTAACGTGACGTCTGCGTCTGACTTTTTTTAAATTTTTTTTGTCAGTTTTTAGTGCAACTTTTCCCCGGCAAACTCAATATACATTAATTACGTGCATATTAAATATACATATATTAATATATAACAATTTAGACTTTTTTTTTTTTTTTTTACTTTTTTAAATTGTAAAAGTATAAAGATAACATAAAAAGTATAAAGCCTAAAAGCGAAGTTTGTGTTGCTCTTAGTTATACTCATGTCGTTTAGTTTAATGAAATCCGTTTTGAAATTTTTTACATTTGGGGGTTATTGTTTTTTTTATCTTTTTACATTTTTAATATAGCCTACATGCTTGATGGCCAACCCATCGATCGCAATCAGCTGCTAGATCTGAGACTGTTGCTGTAAATAATAATAAAATACATGGAAAAATGCATTATGCCTGATTAATGTTCAGTTTTTCAAGCACCTCTCTTCTTATATTTTACATTTAAAATATAAATTAGGATTCTAATATTATTTTATCATGTTTTCCTTTCTTTTTTAAAAAGAAAATGTTAGCTTTTATTAAGCAATAATGTTAAATTGATAAGATTTCTATATTTTGAATAATAATCTGCCAGTATTCATCAATCAATCCTGTAAAAATATCACAGAAAAATATTAAGCAGCACGATTTTTTCCGACGTTGACATTGAAGGATCATGCGTCAAAGACGACTGGAGTATGATGCTGAGAACTCAGCTTTGCATCTCAGAAATAAATATAAAGTATATTAAAATAGAAAACCATTATTTTAAATTGTAACAATATTATAATAACACTATAAACCAGACCCCGCCTCTTCAATATATAAATAAATAAAACCTTATATAAATGATTCACCAATTTTATTTGTTTGTTTATTTATTTATTTGTCGTGTCCTCGATCCTTATCGTTGCGTGAAATGAAAATAGAGCTAAACAACGACGCTGGCACTCGCTCACCAATAGATGGCGTCGTTGGCCCATGTTTAATTCATTTTATCCGACAACAGAAATAAATGATTGGGTGCTCATACAAGTATGTAAATAAATAAATAGTTTCAGTAGCCACAAGAAGAAAAGAAAACAGATAAGTTAACAAAGAAGTCATGAATAGAAGTAAAAACTACTGGAAAGAATTCTAGCAGCTGCATTATGGACTAACTTTAACTTGTTTATTGAAGATGCAGGACAACCAGATATCGTTGAGAAAAGATAAGTTTTTTTAAGCTTTATGATCAGTGGATTGTGTACCAAACAAGAAAAGATTAATTGAATAGGCTATATAAAGGTGTGCGATAGAGACAAAAATGATATCTCGATATTTTCTGGGATTTTTAGCCATAACCATAATCAGACTATATTTTAGCTGAGTCTGTCTTTCTCTCTCTCTTTCCCAAACACAGCTGATGTGCAGCCATTACAATATTTCAGTTTTGTTTTTAATGGCAAGGTGGTCAATTTCTTTTCGTTTCTTTAGTTAATTTAGAAATATTTTGGGAACATTCTATGTTTGTTAAAATCAAGTTTTTTTTTTTAAGGAACAACCGAGCGGCCAGCCGCAGGAAGCGCAATGAGCATATGTTTGATCAATTTAGCCTTCTTCACAAATCAACACGACTTGCATAAAATAATATTTATGGATGAGAAAAAAGAAAAAAGAAAAAAAAAACATGTCATGCATTTTACCATACTAATTAAAAAAAAAATTACCCTAGATAAATGTGCACTACTGATTAAAATAAATAAATAAATAAATAAAAACAAAAAATAATAATAAAATGTGCTCGCTTTTGTCTTTTGAGGTGTAAATGTTTTATAGTATTCTAACAGATCGCCTGTCAATCACTTTGGCGAAACTATAAATCTAAATATTACAACTCCAAAATAAAAGATTGCAAATATTGTTTATTTTAGTAAAATTAGCCCATAATATAGCAGTGTTTAAACATTCGTTCTTTTGGTGTTGGTCTAGAGACTCCTAGTGGTGAATACATGCTAGAACAACTTTTTTATGATTTCTTCAAAACATCCGTGGATATACTTCGGTAAAGTTGGTTTTATATTCGCACATTCAGACTTCTGATAAATTCAGACTTTCCAATAAATGTGCAATAAATTAATGTTTGCAAATTTTAAGCAGCGACATGATATTGACAACCAACGATTGTCAACTTACAACATTTTTCACAGTCGATCAAAATAGGCAAGCATTGTTTTAATGGCATATTTACTTGTGAATGTCCACTGAATGTCCAATATAGTGTGATTAACAAGGCTATTGAATACGGATGTGCGAATGTGCGAATATAAAACCAACTTTACCGAAGTCGTGGATATGTGGAAGAAGCAATTGCATACAGAATTTTTTATATCATTTGTATAAATGTTTACTTTTTGGAATAAAAAGCTATACATAAGAAAGGTAAAAAGCACTTAATTGCTAATTAAACATAATTGAGGATAAGTGTAAACAATAATAGAGAATGAATAGGTATAATAAAGCTCTAATTAGTGTATGGAATGTGCTGGAAACCCTTGCAGCAAAGCAGACGTCACGTAGACGTCACGTCCAGGCAGTCGAACTGTAATGTGGCAGACGCAGACGTCACGTTCGGCAGACGCAGACGTCACGTTCGGCAGACGCAGACGTGACGTTCAGTGAGACGAGTGCATGTTGCAACGTCATATTAATGAGCTCGTCCGAACGCCATACTTAGTTAGCATCGTAAATAGAGAAACGACACCTCATATGCGTCTGCCACATTACAGTTCGACTGCCTGGACGTGACGTCTACGTGACGTCTGCGTTTGCTGCAAGGGTTTCCAGCACATTCCATACACTAATTTGAGCTTTATTATACCTTTTCATTCTCTATTATTGTTTACACTTATCCTCAATTATGTTTAATTAGCAATTAAGTGCTTTTTACCTTTCTTATTATAGCTTTTTATTCCAAAAAGTAAACATTTATACAAATGATATAAAAAATTCTGTATGCAATTGCTTCTTGTCCACATATTCACGGATACTTTGAAGAAATCATAAAAAAGTTGTTCTAACATGTATTCACCACTTTACGGATTACATAGGCTAATAAGTTTGTTTTCGATTTGAATTATTTCGTTTTAAAGTAGTAATTTAAAGCATTTTATAGGTATTTTTACCATTAATGAGGCAACTATTCGCTAAGTCTCGGTTCATTTTTGTGAAGCCTTCCTTCTTAAGCCAGAGACGAAATGCGCATTCTGTTTGTTTTTTTATATTTATTTATTTATTTATTTTAATCAATAGCGCACATTTATCTAGGGTATTTTTTTTTTAAATTAGTATGGTAAAATGCATGACGTGTTTTTTTTTTTCTTTTTTTTTCCCTCATCCATAAATATTATTTTATGCAAGTCGTGTTGATTTGTGAAGAAGGCTAAATTGATCAAACATATGCTCATTGTGCTTCCTGCGGCTGGCCGCCCGGTTGTTCGTAAAAAAAAAAAAAAAAAAAAAAAAAAAACTTGATTTTAACAAACATAGAATGTTCCCAAAATATTTCTAAATTAACTAAAGAAACGAAAAGAAATTGACCACCTTGCCATTAAAAAACAAAACTGAAATATTGTAGTGGCTGCACATCAGCTGTGTTTGGGAAAGAGAGAGAGAAAGACAGACTCGGCTAAAAATATTCTGATTATGGTTATGGCTAAAAATCCCAGAAAATATCGAGATATCATTTTTGTCTCTATCGCACATCTTTATATAGCCTATTTAATTAATCTTTGCTTGTTTGGTACACAATCCACTGATCATAAAGCTTAAAAAAACTTATCTTAGGTTTTCTCAACGATATCTGGTTGTCCTGCATCTTCAAAAAACAAGTTAAAGTTAGTCCATAATGCAGCTGCTAGAATTCAGTAGTTTTTACTTCTATTCATGACTTATTTCTTAACTTATCTGTTTCCTTTTCTTCTTGTGGCTACTGAAATTATTTATTTATTTATATACTTGTATAAGCACCCAATCATTTATTTCTGTTGTCGTTAAAATGAATTAAACATGGGCCAACGACGCCATCTATTGGTGAGCGAGTGCCAGCGTCGTTGTTTAGCTCTATTTTCATTTCACACAACGATAAGGATCGAGGACACGATAAATAAATAAATAAACAAACAAAATTGGTGAATCATTTATATAAGGTTTTATTTATTTATATATTGAAGGGGCGGGGTCTGGTTAATATTGTTATTATTATATTGTTACAATTTAAAATAATGGTTTTCTATTTTAATATACTTTATATTTATTTCTGAGATGGAAAGCTGAGTTCTCAGCATCATTACTCCAGTCTTCTTTGACGCATGATCCTTTAATGTCAACGTCGGATATTTTTACAGGATTGATTGATGAATACTGGCAGATTATTATTCAAAATATAGGAATTGTCAGATCTGGTTCTGTGTTTGGTGCTCTGTGGGACTTTTATGTTGAAGTTTTCTGTCTAGTTGCTGTGTTCTGTCCTGTATCCTGTGGCCAGATTGTAGTTTTTTCCTTTTTCATTAGTCTGCTCCAGCTGTGTCAGTTTACCTTGTTTAGCTCATTAACCCCTCTGTATAAATAGCCCTTTTATTCTCTGGTTCTCTGTCGGTCGTTGTTTGATGTCATGCAGGTGTCTGTGGTTCCCGTGTTTTCTTTGTTTTTTTTCTCAGTGTTATTTTGTTCCTGATTTATGCTTGAATTGTTTATTGCCATTAAATTCTCCCTGCATTTGGATCTTCACCTCTGCCTGCCGTCTGTAATTCCTCCGTTCCGTGACAGAACGACCGACCCGACCAAATGGATCCAGCAGGGAGATTAACACATCTCCGTCAAGGAGAGAACAGCACTGAGGACTATGTGCTGGAATTTATCAGGTTGGCACGTTTGACTAAGATGGATGAAGTTTGTCTGATGATCTTCTTTCGGGGGGGATTATCAGAGCCGCTCCGTTCACGCATGCCACTATGGGACCCTAACTGGACGTTGGAATGCTACATGGGTCTTGCTCTGGATCTGAGCGGCTCAGTATTGACTGAGGGAGTCGATACATTAGCACTCATGCCAGAGTCTTCAACTGTCCTGGACACCAAGTCACAGTTCCTAGTAGCTGGGATCGTTGCCGATGAAGACAATAGGGTGGTCCATAGATATTTAAGACTGGCATCGAATCTGGAGGACACACCGCTTTGTTCGGTGCGAGCGGCTGGCGTCTCTGCGATGGGGTCAAGACTGGGAACTCCATCCAAGATGGCCACAATGCCTGAGTCCGCTCCTGAGCCCGCTCCAGCCCATGAGTCCGCTCCTGAGCCCGCTCCAGCCCGTGAGTCCGCTCCTGAGCCCGCTCCAGCCCGTGAGTCTGCTCCTGAGCCCGCTCCAGCCCGTGAGTCCGCTCCTGAGCCCGCTCCAGCCCGTGAGTCCGCTCCAGAGCCCGCTCCAGTCCGTGAGTCCGCTCCAGAGCCCGCTCCAGTCCGTGAGTCCGCTCCAGAGCCCGCTCCAGTCCGTGAGTCCGCTCCAGAGCCCGCTCCAGTCCGTGAGTCCGCTCCAGAGCCCGCTCCAGTCCGTGAGTCCGCTCCAGAGCCCGCTCCAGTCCGTGAGTCTGTTCCAGAGCCCGCTCCAGTCCATGAGTCTGTTCCAGAGCCCGCTCCAGCCCGTGAGCCCGCTGCAGCGCCCACCGATGAGGTAGGCACAGAGCCACCACCTCACCCACATAAACGGAGGAAGAGGAGGAAGAAGGCTTCCTCCATCCCTCAAGGCCCGGAAGCCTTCCCAGAGCCACCACCTCACCCACATAAACGGAGGAAGAGGAGGAAGAAGGCTTCCTCCATCCCTCAAGGCCCGGAGGCCTTCCCAGAGCTCGCTGTAAGTCCGGAGGCCTTCCCAGAGCAGCTCACGGTAGGCCCGGAGGCCTTCCCAGAGCAGCTCACGGTAGGCCCGGAGGCCTTCCCAGAGCCCGCTGTAGGCCCAGAGGCCTTCCCAGAGCCCGCTGTAGGCCCGGAGGCCTTCCCAGAGCCTGCTGTAGGCCTGGAGGCCACCCCAGAGGCCATTCTTGTGCCTCAAAAGCGCAATGCCCTGCCGGCGCCACCCAAGCGCCTTGCCCTGCCGGCGCCACCCAAGCGCCTTGCCCTGCCGGCGCCACCCAAGCGCCATGCCCTGCCGGCGCCACCCAAGCGCCTTGCCCTGCCGGCGCCACCCAAGCGCCTTGCCCTGCCGGCGCCACCCAAGCGCCTTGCCCTGCCGGCGCCACCCAAGCGCCTTGCCCTGCCGGCGCCACCCAAGCGCCTTGCCCTGCCGGCGCCACCCAAGCGCCTTGCCCTGCCGGCGCCACCCAAGCGCCATGCCCTGCCGGCGCCACCCAAGCGCCATGCCTTGCCGGCGCAACCCAAGCGCCTTGCCCTGCCGGCGCCACCCAAGCGCCTTGCCCTGCCGGCGCCACCCAAGCGCCTTGCCCTGCCGGCGCCACCCAAGCGCCTTGCCCTGCCGGCGCCACCCAAGCGCCTTGCCCTGCCGGCGCCACCCAAGCGCCTTGCCCTGCCGGCGCCACCCAAGCGCCATGCCTTGCCGGCGCAACCCAAGCGCCTTGCCCTGCCGGCGCCACCCAAGCGCCATGCCTTGCCGGCGCAACCCAAGCGCCTTGCCCTGCCGTCGCCACCCAAGCACCATGCCCTGCCGGCGTCACCCAGGTTTATTGCCCTGCCAGTGCTGTCCTTGATGCTGGTCGAGCGGGCTCCACCCATTCCTCCAGTACCGCCCTGGCCATCAGCCAAGACGCCAGACCTGCCAGAACCTGCCTGGTCCATGCCTCCAGCGCCACCCTGGCCCTTAGCCAGGACAACAGACCTGCTGGAGCCTGCCTGGACTATGCCTCCAGCTCCACCCTGGCTCTCAGCCAGGACTCCAGACCAGCTGAAGCCCCCTTGGTCTGTCCCTCCAGTCCCACCCTGGTGTTCTGCCAGGACTTTAGGCCTGATGGAGCCTCCCTGGTCTGTCCCTCCGGTCCCACCCTCTGGTCCTGCTGGGGTTCCCGATTGGCCTGCGCCACCCTGGTCACCTGACCGGTCTGTTTTAGGCTGGCCTCCTGCTGAGCCTGTGCCACCCAGGCCACCTGACCAGTTTGCTCCACACTGGCCATCTGCCACCTGAACCGCCCCAGTCACCAACCTGCTTCCAATCTGCGTTCCTAACCCTCCATCCCTCCCCCGTTCCGCCACCGCTTCACCTCCCTCCAGGACCGTTTGTGGAGCGTCTGGAAGCCGCTCCTTTGAGGGGGGGGTAATGTCAGATCTGGTTCTGTGTTTGGTGCTCTGTGGGACTTTTATGTTGAAGTTTTCTGTCTAGTTGCTGTGTTCTGTCCTGTATCCTGTGGCCAGATTGTAGTTTTTTCCTTTTTCATTAGTCTGCTCCAGCTGTGTCAGTTTACCTTGTTTAGCTCATTAACCCCTCCGTATAAATAGCCCTTTTATTCTCTGGTTCTCTGTCGGTCGTTGTTTGATGTCATGCAGGTGTCTGTGGTTCCCGTGTTTTCTTTGTTTTTTTTCTCAGTGTTATTTTGTTCCTGATTTATGCTTGAATTGTTTATTGCCATTAAATTCTCCCTGCATTTGGATCTTCACCTCTGCCTGCCGTCTGTAATTCCTCCGTTCCGTGACAGGAATCTTATCAATTTAACATTATTGCTGAATAAAAGTTAACATTTTCTTTTTAAAAAAGAAAGGAAAACATGATAAAATAATATTAGAATCCTAATTTATATTTTAAATGTAAAATATAAGAGAGGTGCTTGAAAAACTGAACATTAATCAGTCATAATGCATTTTTCCATGTATTTTATTATTATTTTACAGCAACAGCCTCAGATCTAGGAGCTGATTGCGATCGATGGGTTGGCCATCAAGCATGTAGGCTACATTAAAAATGTAAAAAGATAAAAAAAAACAATAACCCCCAAATGTAAAAAAATTTAAAAACGGATTTCATAAAACTAAACGACATGAGTATACCTATAAGCAACACGAACTTCGCTAAAACATTGCTTTTAGGCTTTATACTTTTTATGTTATCTTTATACTTTTACAATTTAAAAAGTAAAAAAAAAAAAAAAGTCTAAATTGTTATATATTAATATATGTATATTTAATATGCACATAATTAATGTATATTGAGTTTGCCGGGGAAAAAAATTCAGTAAAAACTGACAAAAAAAAAAAAAAAAAAAAGTCAGACTTCAGCAGTGAATGAAGTGCAGGTAAATTGTGCATTGGCTCACACACTGCACTGAGCCGTGTGAGGACCGTGTTCTGATACGTGTTAGCGAAAAAATAAATAAATAACTTCACTGCTACACGTGAATCACGCGTGAACGTCTGACTCTACACTTCACTGCCACACGTGATTTACGTGACGTCTGCGTGACGTCTACGCCTCGTCTGCGTCTTGAAATGAATGGATTTAATAGCAAAAAATTAAGACGTCAGTGAGACGTTCAGTGAGACGAGTGCATGTTGCAAAGTCATATATTTGAGCCATTCGGAACGCCATATATATTTGAGCCATTCGGAACGCCATAGTTCACACGTAATCCACACGTTAAATTCTAACGTGACGCCGCCGTCACGTCTGTAAAGATTAACAGCTACACGTTATTGACGTGTCTACGTGACGTGATGTTTGCGTGTACGTCTCCATATAAAACAAATGGAGACGTACACGCACGTATACACGTGTGTTATCCGTCGTGCTTGTCAGTCTCGTCGCCGAATGACACAAAGGGAGCCCCATAGCAAAGTCATATATTTGAGCCATTCGGAACGCCATATGTCGCCCCCATCGCCGCCGCGCACTTTGAGCTCAGCTCCAACACGTGACCTGACGTCTAACGTCTCATATCTGACGTCTGACGCCTGAATGGGATTTTGGCCAGACGGCTGGCGTGCGTATACACGTTATGTCTCCTCTCAGTTTGCTTGGCAATCATCACATTTTGTTGAAGTCACCCCTCATATCGGAACGCCATATCAGACTGCTTCAAAGTGATTATCAGCAAAGACTATAGAATAACACAAGACGTGTCACTCGTATTGTTTTGAATGGGAGAAAGTGTAACGCGCAATATGGCGGAATAAGTCCCGCCTTCTAAATAAGAGCCAATCGCCGACTGGTAAAGTCATCGCGTCACTTCAGCGGCCGTTAGAATCACCGGTTTCTATAGAAACAGTCTGATGCGCTCCTCCAAAGAGACGCGCATTTAGGTCTGCGCATTAGCTTGATCCAGCCTGAAAAATTTCCCCATTCAAAGAGATTGCATGATGCCCAGGATGCCCAAGAGGCGTTTGAAATGATGGCCGCCGAGTGAAATGACTTGTCTTAAAGCTGCAGTAGGGAGTTTTTAGAAAACGTTGACTTAGCCTGAAAATTTGAACAAGAACAACTCACAGGTCACTCCCCCTTGCTCTCTGCTGCGCTACAGCCCTCCCTCCACAGCTTCTCCTAATCACAACGGAGCCTGCCGTGAACGCGCAAGCAAGCAGGACCGATGAAGGCGGATAAACAGTTATAGCACATTCACTGATACGAACAAAACATCAACAATATGATTTACATTGACTATGGCCTTCCCATACTTTGACTACAAACTTGGTCCTCAAAACATTACGTATTTTGCAATGCATGTAATGTAACTAAGTAATAAATAGCTAGTAAGATAACGGTAATGTTACAGTACGCAAATAACTGGCTTCTCCGGTTATCTCTGTATGTATATTTTAGCCAAGAATAAAACAAAATTTGTTATTAAACCACTCTGCCAAAGAAACAAACAAAAACATATTAATAGCCTCAGGCAACGAGTGATTAATTATCTGCAATGTCTGTGTTGTGGAAATTTTAATTTTCATATGCTTTTTACCTGTATTCTTGTGAAATATGATGCTTATGGAACATGATATGATGTTGGCTTAAGTGGTAATGTTTAACATAGTGTTAACATAGATGTCAGAAATAGAAAGAACAAGATATGGTATGGGAAAATGCAAGATGTATGTTAAAAACATGTCTGTGCTAACAATGTGTGGAAAGTTACAGGCACTAAGAGATGTTCCAAATATGGTAAAAGGATAGAGGCTTCAGCCTTGGAGGTTAGAGATATAAAAGTGAGGGGAAGCTTTCGTTCTTGGTCTTACACTCTGCAGCTACTTGTGTTTCTGTATGACCTGTCTGACCTTTCTTGAATGTATGACCTGTCTGAAGTGGGATTCCATGGATGTGCCTTTTGGACCCGAGAGCGGACGGTGACTGATCATCCTGGACTTAATAGTAGTCTCAGCCCTACCCCGAATAGATTAAGGGATGAGGGGCCGACCGCCAGGGTCCAGAGGGGGACACCACTGGAATCAGAAAACGAACCCAGGTGGCTACACGACTCTCTAGTAAGAGATAAATTTAAATTTTATGGGGAATAATGATTTGTGTGATTTGGTAAAATTTGGAAGATTAGGAAACAGGAAAAATTGAAAAAATTGTGATTTAAGTGATTTAAATATGAGTTTATGTGGGTAAAATAAGTTTTTGAATAGAAAAAGTGAAAAAAGGGGAATTTATGATTTGGTAAATAAGTAATTAGGCAACGGGACGAACCGTTTTGATGGCTCTGGCAGTACTCTGTGGTCACGGTCCAAGTAGTTTAATGGAGGCCTAAAACTGATCGTGTGTGGGCGGGCAGTGGCTAAATTTATAATTGGGAAGGGGAAAGAGTCCCAAAGGCTAAAATTTGTTTTCTGAATTTGGAATAGCCTGCAGAGCACAGATTGCTCCGAGTATAGATTGCTCAGACCTGTCCGATTGGGGTTGAACTGAAGAGCAGTTCAAACAATCGGATCTGTGGAGACGTCCACAGATTATAGACGCGCGTCGAAGGGAAATCCACAGAAGTCGGGAGAGTCAAGATGGGGAAATCCCAGAGCAAGCTTGCAAAATCGGGGAGAACAGGGGGTGTAGTAGAATATGACACTCCTGTGTATTTTCAAATGAGAAAAATGTATGGTCATGTGATTTTACGGGAAATAGACTTGAAGCGGGCTGTTGGAAAAGAAAATGTGTGCATAAACTGCACTCAGACAGTGAACGGCTGGTTGCAGGAAGCAAAAAAGAGAGCGGAGAGCTCTGCAGAAACAGTTAATGCAACCGGTAGAGGAGGAAGTGCAGGATAAAGAAAAAACCTAAAGAAAAATAGAAAACACGATAAAAATGAAGGAAAAGTAAGTTAAGTATTATGGTTTTCCAGAAGAGGGAACGTTGAGTGGTCATAAGACTTAAGGTCGTAAGGGAATGAGTTAAAGAGAACTGCGATTTGGGGATGTTGTGTTTGTGTGAGCGCGGTGTGTGTGTGAAATGTAAGCAGACTAGAGATTGTAGGCTAGAGGAAGCAGACAGAAGGGAAAGAAGGTTAATGCAGAAAGAATTGGCATATAGGGAAGAAGAAAGAATTGGCATGTAGGGAAGAAGAAAGAATTGGCATGTAGGGAAGGAGGATAGAATGTAATTTACAAAAAAAAGTTTTGTTTATTCATTCATTAAATGGATGCATGACATTAGATGTCTAGAGAACTACAATTTATATAAGAATGGTTGAAGGTGAAAGCAGCTATAAGGCTGTCAGTCCAACCAAGTAGTAGAAATATGATTAAAATAATATTGTAGTTCTGCAAAACAGTAGAAACCATATTGATAATATGTTTTGCATCTGCAAACTAACTATTTGATAGTGAGATAAGTGGCTATGATGAAGGGAAATATAGCAGGAAAAAAATTAATTTTATGAAAGTGAAAATTAAAATTCTTAAAGAATGTTTCACTTTGGGGAAAAAGGTTGAACAGTCTCAAGTATGTTTTTATGTGATGAGCGCATCACTATCACAATGTAAAATAACTAAAGTGATTTTGGACCTTTAATGTCTAAGTGTTTGGTTTTTGATGGTCAAAAGTTAAATGGCAGGAAAAATGAGACTGCCAGTTGTATCAAAAACTCAACCTGACTGGAAATTTGAAACCTCTAATTTCCATGATGTGTGAGTACAAGACAAATATAAACAGTTGTTTATTTGGAAATCAATGTCATTTCTGGCAAAGTCTTAAGCTAGGCCAGAGTCAAAAGACAGTAGATAAAGTTTGATGTTAAAAGTAATAAAAGGCAGAGTACCAGTCCTGAAATCCTCAGTCTCTCTCTCACTCAAAGTCAGCTAAAAGCTGCTATCTGAGCTTGTGTCATAAGTGATAACAAGCTATTTACAGTGAAGCACAGTGTCTCAGTTGAAAATCATGGACACAGAGATGTGAAAAGAAATGATTGCCATGAAGAGGGAAATTAAATGTTAAACTTGTTAAAGGAAAACTCAATGAGTGTAAAGAGGTCTTTAAATTAGTAATATAGACCTTGAAGGACAGAAGTGACTATTTTGATGAATTTCTTCTATGACCAGTAACTTTTTTTGTCTGATCTTTGTCACCACCATGTGCAGGGCTGATGGCTCCGGTTAAAGATGTGGCAGAACATTACACTGAATGGACAGTGGGAATTAAATTAACAGAGTATATTCTCAACACTGATATGCTGCTGCTGAGAGAATGCACAGTCTAATGATTTTAGTGATTAAATAGTGCTGTTATTGACCTGTCTCCATGTTTTAACACTATTAGGCAGTCCAATGGCTCTGGTGGCTCTTGAGTGCAACTTCCCTAAGCTCCAGAAAACACCTGATTCTGGTGAAGAAAACTGTCAAAGATCTGGAATGATGGGAAAGAGCAGTAACCAGTGTGCACGAGGTGATTTCTCAATGACAGGTAAGATCCTCTTTGGCCAGACGAGGACAACCTAAGGCAGGGGGTTGCCGCCACCACTGGGCATCTACCCTGGAGGGAGGTGTTTATGTGAGATGGGTATGAGAGTTGAGCAGGATGTCTGTGAGGCCAGCAGCATCATGAAGGGGGAATGACCTGTGAGAAGAACAGCAGTCTGACCCAAAAGTGCTCATCTATACCACTCACCAGAAACCGCATTCCCGAGAGGGCTTGTTTTTCATTGTGACAAGCATGTATGCCAGGGGACAAGACCCTGAGGAAAAAGAGCATTGATATAGAGCTGATGGGAATGAGCTTACAAGAGCCGACTGAGACCATGAGGTGATTGGTCGTAAGTTCTGGGGAGACCAGAGTAAAATATAGTAATATGATGTTGGTTGCCCTATTGGCAAGAATTGTATAGAAGTTTTAGATTCAGCAGGATGATGAATCCCTGAAGTCATGAGGCTGTGTGATTTTGAACTAATGTGTCTCTATCATAGTTTTACTCCTGCAGGTCATTAGACATGGCAGAGGATAATCCCAAGGCAATCGAGGTGTTAAAGATGAAGACTGATTTTGCAGATTCAAGAGAAAGTCAAGTGCATTCAGCATTTAAACTAAAGATACCCTCAAAAATGGCAACTGGCATAACATACTTTAGATGGTGGTAATGTTCTCTTTTTGAGAAATTTGAAAGTTAAAACATTTAGATTTGACCAAGGGTTATGTATAGTAATTTGATGTTAAATTCAGTCTAAGTTACAGTCTTAAGAGGCTGCTGAAGTGATTATTTGTGCAGTAAGAGAGAGAGACGGCTGGGGTAGAGGCAAGGATACTCTGTCTGTCTGTGATCAGTCTGCTAAAGTTTAAACAAAAAAAAAGCAATGAGACTGGAACCAAAACAACCCAGCTGACTTTTGTGAAAAAGAATTATAGTGAACAGATATGCTTTGAGACTGAATAAAAGATCATGTAAGAAACTAAGTAAAGATCTACAGAACAAATGGGAAGTTTAAAGATATTCTTTTAGGATTAACACCAAAGGCAACTTTGAAAGTGAGCAGTTTATAGTCATGTGTGTCTAATGTGAGTGAGTGTGAGAGTGACTGGACTTTATGTTTTGTATGTGTTAGTTTGGGGAAAATCCATAGAGAGTGTATAAGTCATTAACTAGTGTGAATGAGTGTTTTATCGTTACAGATGGGATTAAGTGAAATAAGAAATTTGGAGAAGCAGATATTTTGATTGAATCTGATGAAAAGACAATACAGAACATGGGACGAGCTTTAAGTGGATTGTTTATCCAGCTCTGTCTACTAATGGTAATTATGACTACTTTTGTCATTTATGAAATTGATTTGAATTACTCTCTGGATCAGTAAGTTTAAATATTTATGGAAAACTGTAATTGTGAAATTGAAGTTTGCCGTCCATGAGTTAAATCCCCTTGGAAAATTTAACTTGGGGTCTGAATTTAAACACTGTCAGCTACATGTGATCACAATGCTAAATGTAAAATGTAGACTTGATGGCAGAGAAACAGAGACACACTGGCAGTAAACAAAATTATCCAGAGAGCCCAGTAACCTTCATAGAACGAAGGATGATGAGAAGAAACATCATTGTTGTTTGACTATCCTTGATCAAGTCTACACACCATGACTTGACCTGCTAGATAAACCATTTGATAACTGTGAGGACGTGTTGTTTGTAGATGGCTCTGTCTTCAGAGACAAAACGACAGACTGGAATAGTGAAGGATAAGTTGTGACCATGGAATGTGAAGTGTTGGTTATTTGGTATAAGCAGATGAGTTTTGACCCTCACTGGAGGGGGTAGACTGACTGAAAGAATTGTGATACCAATTGAAAAAACAGAGTAAAGACAAATCATTCAACAGTGAACAATTGCGCTTCAGAAGTACACCCGGGACTGGCTGAGGTACCTGCTAAATTTTGAGCTAAATATAAGAATAAAGTGGTCCGGTTTGTCAGAGAAGTGTGTTGAGACTGCAGACTGGAGTCTCGAGAAGACTGACGATGTAAGTTACAGTAAGAATTTAGGAGCTTTTATGACAGAATACAAGGGAGAAGTCAAGGTGGAAAGAATTGTGACTATCTACACAAGTGCTCATTGTTAGGTTGGGGAATAATCTTGCAAGAAATAAAACCTTTAAAGACAATTGGACGTGTTTGTCTCTTATGCAGTAGAGTCGGAGTTGATTTTTTGCCACAACATCTGCTTATATTTATAACAAAACGAAATATTAAACAACCCGGCCTTCCGTTTACATTTCAAACATATTAAATGTAATACTATTTGTGCATACTCTGATTATCTTCACTGTAATGAAATGAAATAGGCTTTAACATAAAACACAACCTTCTCTTTTTGTTAAATGTCAGTTTTAATGTTCAATAATAGCCATTATAAAAGGTATAAAAATTATACAATAAGAAATAAAGCAAACAATTCAGTCAAGCAGGCTAAATCAGCGCTTTAGTATGATACAAAAGTTAAATAGTCATATATAAATTTATGAAACGTCACGTATAATTTTTCAAAATAATGCAGCAGTTTTAGTTATATCTGCGCAGTGCTGTCAGAGTTGTATATCCTCCTGGTATTGTCATTGTAGTAAATCTCAGGAACAAAAGTTTTAGCCAATGCCACGACGATCCAACAACGTGTGTTCCGCATGCGAGCACGTATGTACACAGACTGACATCTGTCTCGAGTATGCAGCAAGCTATCAGTGGCGGCTACTGGTCTGTCAGAGAGGGGAAGCTCATTTTCGGCCTACATCATAAAATTGTCTATTTATTTAAAAGTAAATTCTGCCCTACGTTCCTTTTCAAGAAAATGGTCTGTGACCCTGTCGTACCAACTAGGAGTCTTTTCAAGTGACTTGACCAGTGTCCTCTCAATGGCCAGCAGAGCTAGACTGCTTAAACGGCCTTGGCCCATTGTGTTTCGGGTGTAGGACTTGAGCCACTTTAAACAGGAGAAGCTCCTTTCTACACCTGCAGATGTAGCTCCAATTGTTGCCACTAATGAGAACAGTTTGTAAAGCTGAGGCATTGCACTGTCCAACTCCATGTCTTTAAGGAACACCACAGCTTTCCCCTGTTACCCTGCAAGTCCTGATCTGAATACAGGACTTGAAGTTCTGACCTCAGTCTTCCTGAATCAAAGTGATGGCCATAACTTTTCAGGACACTTTGGAAGGCCTCCTCTGGAAATACCTGTCTCATGTCATCAAATTTCCCTGGATTGACTAATTCTAAGAAGAGCATGCTTTCCAAATTTGAAAAACGTTGAGGAATCTGCTCCAAGATGTTATCAAGGATGGCCATGTACAGATTTCTGTATCGCACTTGGGGATCCCGCAAATGGGTCAGACGGCGCTTTCTCATGGGCTCATCTCGTGGGCTCATCTCGTGGGTCTGATGTGAGATCTGCTGTTTTGGCATAAATGGCTTGGAAAGCCCCCTCTGACCTCTTCTCTTTGACAAATGCAAGAAGAGATTCAATTCTGTTCTTGCAGTAAAGAACATCCATCACCCTCTGCTGGACAATATCAAAGACCACATCAGTCTCAGAGAAGATTTGTTCATATGTGTACAACATGAACACAAACTCAAAATCCTCCAGTTTCCTCACAAAGCCTTTGGCACAATCCAGTGTATCATCATCCATTGTTGTATCTGCAATGATGTTTTCAAATGTCTGCAGGAGGCCATCATAATTGTTTGACACAGTGCTCACTATCCGTGATGTGAAATTCCATCGAGTAGGAGCGTTTCTGGGCAACCTTGAACAGCCTGCAGACTCCAGAAAAGATGTCCTCTTTGTGGATTTTGAAAAAAATGTGGCAAATCCAGAGAGTGATGCAAAAAAAAATTCTGCACCCAGGCAAGCATTTAGCCCCCTGTGACAGCACCAGATTCAGTCGGTGTGCATAGCAATGCACAAACATTGCACTGGGGGCTATTGCTTTCACTTTGGCCTGCAGACCATTGAGATCTGAAGCTATGACAGCAGCCCCATCATAGGTCTGTGCCACAAGCTTGTCCTTAAAATTGTAGCCCTGCATGTTCTCATTTAATATTTAAAAAACGGACTGGGCATCTCGCCCCCCCGAAACATCAAAAAATCCAATAAAGCGCTCCTGAATTTTACCTGCACTATCCACATAGCGAACAATGACAGAGAGTTGGGCACGGCAAGATATATCGCTGCGGGAATGTATGAGAAGGAAATCGAGTCAGCCGACCTGCTATATGTAACTGATTCTGAACGAACTCGTCTTTGAGATGAACGTTTTCTAACGCATTTTTAGTCAATAAAATGTTAATACAATAGTACATATTTGACCATTAATTTTGTGACATTATAAGGGAAGCCGAGCTTCCCTTGCAGTCTTAAAGAAATCGCCACTGCAAGCCATATATTGTATAAAATAATCCAGAAAAAAAGCACAAATACGACTGAGATGCCAAATTCAGCGGCTGAAATGAGCTGCTGAGGTAACATGACAGCTCACAGACAGGAGCGGCATACCTGTCACTCAAGTGACCACGCCCTTAATTATGCAGAACTTTAAGGCTTGATATAATTTAAACAGATGAGCTATAAAAATATTCACCCCCCTCAGAGTTGTCATGAAGGGCAAAATTCGCAGTATAGACCAAAACCACAATATGAACCAGAATGTAAACGTTTTTTTCTGCTGTAAACTTGGCTAATTTAACATGATGGTCAATGAGATTCTGCTCACTTCTGCAGCCTGTCCCTAGCGGCCAGTCGATGAATTGCAGTTTAATTCACTTCCGTATTGGCTTCACGAGAAATGGGGAGGTTGCCGCTTGGAAATAACTGAACATAAACATATGGGCTTGATAAAAAACATAAGGTTAAACTAACCCCCCACTTTTGTCAAGCCCCTCACTTTTGGCCCTCCTCCTCGCCCATTTTTTTGCCTATCTCTAATGGATGACAATCCTGACCTGTGTCGAGTTTCACGCAATTTGAAGCATGCTAAGAGTCTCAAAAGCATCCAAAACAAATATCAAGTTTGATCTGTAGCTATGGCAAATCAAGTTTGATCTGTAGCTATGGCAACAGTGTTGGAAAAATATTTTCACAGGTCTACATTCACCATGTCTTGACATTATTCTAATGAAGTTTGAAGCAAACCGGGTAAAAATAAGAGGGTGATCTCAAAGCTTTTTGAAAGTGACACACTTCCTGTTGTCAGTTGGTGGCGGTATAACTTTGACTTACAATAGTCACATCCATGTGATCGGCCTCCTACAATGAACACACAGTTGAAGTTTCATAAAAATCAATCAATGTATGCAGAAGTTATAACACACTTCCTGTTTCCCTTATTTCACCATAAATTCATTGCCTCACCATGTACAAACCGTTTGAGATATCAAAAATCAGCTGGCAGTTTTACACCATCAATGTCTTGAACTCATACTGACAGAGTTTGGTGGTGATTGGATTAATCGCCTAGGAGGAGTATATCAAATTCCAGCGTATGCTTTTTTCAAACAACCCGTAATAGCTGACTTCCTGTTGAGCCGGCGTATAACTTGGAGCACGAAAGTTGTTAGGCCCCATGAAGTCTATATGTGTTTCATACTAATACATTCAAGCGTGTTTGATATACGGACCAAGTTTTCACACTCCATTCAAGGGGGCGCCATAGAGCCCCTGTGCCATGCTCTGGTCCTAGCCTCTGCGGCATCCTAATGGCCGCAGATTCCAATGTTCCAATTTTCAAGAGTTTTTGAGCACGTTAAGGTGCCCAAAAATCCCCGGATGGTTGAAGAAAAATTATTCTCCTTAGGAAAACAATAAGGCAGAGGTTGAGGGCGGCCATTTTGAGTTGACATCATTGCAGTCCTTAGTTCACAACTCTTAAGTCAGCACTTAAGAATCAGTCTTATACTTTACTAAAAGTTGCTTTTAGCTTCTTTATAAAAGTCTCCTACTCTTAGAAAAGTCCTACTCTTTATTAAGAATTTTTTGACACTTAAGTCAAAACTTAAGACTATTCTTAAGAGTTTTATAAATATGGGCCCAGGTCTCGAATAAAATTGTCCAACTAAGTTTGCTTAACTTAATTTATGAACTTACCTGGTTTTATTGGTTGTTGAGCCTTTCTATCCTAAATGTTTACGAAAAGCTGTCACGATCCGCCACACTTGAAAGAAAATTTATACTGTAAACAAACTGTACAAGACAACAGATGTGTGACAGCCAGCTAGGTGTGTGACAGTGAGGAAATGGCTAGCATCAATGGCTAGCATCTCGCTGGACATCTAGCAAGGGGGAGCTAAGATCCAGTGAGGAGGAGCAAATGTACAACCACACCCTAATCCTACCCTAACCCTACCCACAACTATATCCCTCCACCCCACTGGATGTCCAGAGAGGAGGAGCTGGCCATCATAGACTGCAGTGGCTGCGTCCGAAACCGCCTACTCAATGAGTAGGTACTTAATTTCAATAAGTACTTACTTAACGAGCGCTAAAAGAGTAGGTACTTAACAGCCAAATCTCGTTGAGTATGAATGAGATCCGAGAATAATCCGCCATGTTGACGTTATCATGTGACCTACAACGTTATCGCAAGCGCAACAACTTAAAAGATATGAGTGACAGGTTTAATTCATCGATCTGTAAGTAGGCTTGAGATGCGCCTAGCCTCGCCTGAAGTTCAGCCGAGAGTAGGCTGCAGAGGGGAGGAGTGAAAAAGTGCAGGCAAGACGGACAATTCTCTGTTGTCGTAGTGCAGTGGTCACCAACCTTTTTAAGCCCAAGATCCCTGACCTCGACCTTTTTGAAAGACAAGATCTACTTGATAGAAAAAGACAGCCCAGATTGTATTTAGTATTTTTTTCGTGGCCAATGTAGATTCTGATTTATTTATTTATTTTTACAAGCAAATTGGCCGATTCTGATACTGGTTGCAGATATTTATTATTAATATTATTATAATAAACAAAAATACATAGCCATTTCAAATTGGGAACCACTGCTTTTTGATCACAATCCAAACAAAGAAACTACGCACGTTGCATGAGCAGTTTTTTTGTTTTTTGTTTTAATTAGATTTAATTTCTGGATTTAAAGCAGAAACAGAACAGTCTGACTTTATCTTTGTGAAATTGTAATTTTCAATTATGCTACATACACAAAAAAACATGAAACAAAAACGTAAATTCAACAGCAGGTGGCGCTTATGGAGCAGCAGTAATACAGTGTTTCCTTGGTTACTGCTGTAAACAATACTGAAATGCGCTAATAATTAGCTACTATATTCTAAGGTAAGAGGAAAATAAAATGCCATTGCCATCGAAATCTTTCTGAAGACTGATCTCCTTTTAAAGATGCATTCATATAAGCCCTCACCCAAATTCATTATTTATATTTTCTTCCTATATTTCGAGCATCGTGAACAGTGAGCTGATCTGCCTGCTACAGAATTGTCTCATCTCTGCGTCCGTCTTAAGCGTCTCTGGCCTCTTGTTAACGGCTGTTTACAGACTCAGAAATGATGTGGGCTATTTACCTTTATCTGTCTGTCCCAGTAGCGCCCAAAAATAAAATAAATACAAAAATACAGTACAAAGACTGGAGATATTTCTGTTATTTTCGCGAGCTACTGGAACAGTGATAAAGATCGACCGGTCGATCGCGATCGACGGGTTGGCGACCACTGTCGTAGTGGATCAGAACCTACGAGATCAAAGGCGGATATCGCGGGATTCACACTCGTGCGCTGTGTTGCTGATAAACTGGATGTAATTTTTGACACACGTCGGCATGACATCAGAGCAAGGCGGCCCACCCTCGGACACAATAGGCTTGTATTCTGCGCAGAACCGATCAACGGTGATCACCGCAAGATGCATGCCGGTTAGAAATGTGTCCGAGGGTGGGCCGCCTTGCTCTGATGTCATGCCGACGTGTGTCAAAAACCTCTCGCGAGGGCGAGGCGGACGTGTCGGATTACCGTGATGTAATGATCTCTTTTAAAATGTTTGATTTTAATACTCTAATATCATGATTTTATGTGTATAAATTATGTGTGATAACTCCCAAACACTCTCACACTGCGATATCTCTATGTTATGTGATTGTTGTCATATTTATAAAAATACATAAAATCATGTCTGTAATTAAAATAAAAAGGATTGATACACATGCCTTTCGAATGGAAATAAATAACAAGTACTTTGGGTGTCTTGTTCATTATGTTTGTTTTCATATAAAAGCAACATAAATTAGCATTTAAATCAGCAACACAGCGCACGAGTGTGAATCCCGCGATATCCGCCTTTGATCTCGCAGGTGTCTGGTCTACTACGAGAACGGAGAACTGTCCGTCTTGCCTGCACTTTTTTCACTCCTCCTCTCACTGCAGCCGCCTACTCTCGGCTGAATTTCAGGCGAGGCTAGGCGCATCTCAAACAAGCCTATTTCTAACCGGCATGATCACACTGCGGTCAAGCCAGCCGCAGTTTAAAAATACACGGTCAAGCCAGCCGCCAAAAAAAAAAGTGTGTGCGCCTATTACTATAAATACGGTAATTTCAGGAACAGCAGAGAGAGAACGCGCTTTCAGAGCGCTTGAGTTGCCCATATCTATCTATCTATCTATCTATCTATCTATCTATCTATCTATCTATCTATCTATCTATCTATCTATCTATCTATCTATCTATCTATCTATCTATCTATCTATCTATCTATCTATCTATCTATCTATCTATATTCAGTCTAATATATAAAACATCTCTTTCTTTCTTTCTTTCTTTTTCTAATATATCTATCTTTTTTCTTTCGATTATATATTCATCTCTTTCTTTTTTTCTTTCTAATGTTTCTTTCTCTTACTATATCTTTCTTTTTTCTAATATATCTATTTCTTTTTTCTTTCTAATGACTTTCTGATATTTCTTTCTTTCTCAACATATCTTTCTTTTTTTGTATTATATCTTTCTTTTTTCTAATATATCTCTTTCCTTTTTCTTTGTAATGTCTATCTTTCTAATATTTCTTTCTATCTCTCTGTTGTTATTTTCATTATATATATATATATATATATATATATATATATATATATATATATATATATATATATATATATATGACAATTACTCTTGAATTAAATTGTGTTACTGTCTTACTGCATAAGGATTACTGTCTGATCAGGCCTATAAAGACCTTATTTTAAATAAGTGGAAAATACCAATGGTCTGTTTCTATAGGGGACGTCCCATACAGTATGCATACCTCATAAATATCCCTTTTACTGCAGCATTTTGGAGATATGCCACATTATTTGACTTTGGAGGCCTATAAAGACTTCATTTCAAATAAGTAGAAAAAAATAATGGTCTGTTTCTATAGGGGGCGTCCCATAGAGTATGCATACCTCATATGAGTACATTTTACTGCAGCATTTTGGAGATATGCCACATTATTTGACTTCAAAGGTCTATAAACACCTCATTTCAAATAAGTAGAAAAAACAAATGGTCTGTTTCTATAGGGGATGTCCCATAGAGTATGCATACTCCATATGAGTACATTTTACTGCAGCATTTCGGAGATATGCCACATTATTTGACTTTGGAGACCTATAAACACCTCATTTCAAATAAGTAGAAAAAACTAATGGTTTGTTTCTATAGGGGACATCCCATAGAGTATGCATACCTCATATGAGTACATTTTACTGCAGCATTTTGGAGATATGCCACATTATTTGACTTTGGAGGCCTATAAAGAATTCATTTCAAATAAGTAGAAAAAACAAATGGTCTGTTTCTATAGGGGACATCCCATAGAGTATGCATACCCCATATGAGTACATTTTACTGCAGCATTTCGGCGATATGCCACATTATTTGACTTTGGAGGCCTATAAAGACTTCATTTCAAATAAGTAGAAAAAAATAATGGTCAGTTTCTATAGGGGGCATCCCATAGAGTATGCATACCTCATATGAGTACATTTTACTGCAGCATTTTGGAGATATGCCACATTATTCGACTTCAAATGCCTATAAACACCTCATTTCAAATAAGTAGAAAAAAACAATGAACTGTTTCTATAGGGGATGTCCCATAGAGTATGCATACCTCATATGAGTACATTTTACTGCAGCATTTCGGAGATATGCCACATTATTCGACTTCAAAGGCCTATAAACACCTCATTTCAAATAAGTAGAAAAAACAAATGGTCTGTTTCTATAGGGGACGTCCCATAGAGTCTGCATACCCCATATCAGTACATTTTACTGCAGCATTTCGGAGATATGCCACATTATTTGACTTCAAAGGCCTATAAACACCTCATTTCAAATAAGTAGAAAAAACTAATGGTTTGTTTCTATAGTGGACATCCCATAGAGTATGCATACCTCATATGAGTACATTTTACTGCAGCATTTTGGAGATATGCCACATTATTTGACTTTGGAGGCCTATAAAGACTTCATTTCAAATAAGTAGAAAAAACAAATGGTCTGTTTCTATAGGGGACATCCTATAGAGTATGCATACCCCATATGAGTACATTTTACTGCAGCATTTCGGAGATATGCCACATTATTTGACTTTGGAGGCCTATAAAGACTTCATTTCAAATAAGTAGAAAAAAACAATGGTCAGTTTCTATAGGGGGCATCCCATAGAGTATGCATACCTCATATGAGTACATTTTACTGCAGCATTTTGGAGATATGCCACATTATTCGACTTCAAATGCCTATAAACACCTCATTTCAAATAAGTAGAAAAAAACAATGAACTGTTTCTATAGGGGATGTCCCATAGAGTATGCATACCTCATATGAGTACATTTTACTGCAGCATTTCGGAGATATGCCACATTATTCGACTTCAAAGGCCTATAAACACCTCATTTCAAATAAGTAGAAAAAACAAATGGTCTGTTTCTATAGGGGACGTCCCATAGAGTATGCATACCCCATATCAGTACATTTTACTGCAGCATTTCGGAGATATGCCACATTATTTGACTTCAAAGGCCTATAAACACCTCATTTCAAATAAGTAGAAAAAACTAATGGTTTGTTTCTATAGGGGACATCCCATAGAGTATGCATACCCCATATGAGTACATTTTACTGCAGCATTTTGGAGATATGCCACATTATTTGACTTTGGAGGCCTATAAACACCTCATTTCAAATAAGTAGAAAAAACAAATGGTCTGTTTCTATAGGGGACGTCCCATAGAGTATGCATACCCCATATCAGTACATTTTACTGCAGCATTTCGGAGATATGCCACATTATTCGACTTCAAATGCCTATAAACACCTCATTTCAAATAAGTAGAAAAAAACAATGAACTGTTTCTATAGGGGATGTCCCATAGAGTATGCATACCTCATATGAGTACATTTTACTGCAGCATTTCGGAGATATGCCACATTATTCGACTTCAAAGGCCTATAAACACCTCATTTCAAATAAGTAGAAAAAACAAATGGTCTGTTTCTATAGGGGGCGTCCCATAGAGTATGCATACCTCATATGAGTACATTTTACTGCAGCATTTCGGAGATATGCCACATTATTCGACTTCAAAGGCCTATAAACACCTCATTTCAAATAAGTAGAAAAAACAAATGGTCTGTTTCTATAGGGGGCGTCCCATAGAGTATGCATACCTCATATGAGTACATTTTACTGCAGAATTTCGGAGATATGCCACATTATTCGACTTTGGAGGCCTATAAAGACTCCATTTCAAATAAGTAGAAAAAAATAATGGTCAGTTTCTATAGGGGGCGTCCCATAGAGTATGCATACCTCATATGAGTACATTTTACTGCAGCATTTTGGAGATATGCCACATTATTTGACTTCAAAGGCCTATAAAGACTCAATTTCAAATAAGTAGAAAAAAGTAATGGTCAGTTTCTATAGGGGACGTCCCATAGAGTATGCATACCTCATATGAGTACATTTTACTGCAGCATTTTGGAGATATGCCACATTATTCGACTTCAAAGGCCTATAAACACCTCATTTCAAATAAGTAGAAAAAACAAATGATCTGTTTCTATAGGGGACGTCCCATAGAGTATGCACACCCCATATGAGTACATTTTACTGCAGCATTTCGGAGATATGCCACATTATTCGACTTCAAAGGCCTATAAACACCTCATTTCAAATAAGTAGAAAAAAACAATGAACTGTTTCTATAGGGGACGTCCCATAGAGTATGCATACCTCATATGAGTACATTTTACTGCAGCATTTCGGAGATATGCCACATTATTCGACTTCAAAGGCCTATAAACACCTCATTTCAAATAAGTAGAAAAAACAAATGGTCTGTTTCTATAGGGGACGTCCCATAGAGTCTGCATACCCCATATCAGTACATTTTACTGCAGCATTTCGGAGATATGCCACATTATTTGACTTCAAAGGCCTATAAACACCTCATTTCAAATAAGTAGAAAAAACAAATGATCTGTTTCTATAGGGGACGTCCCATAGAGTATGCACACCCCATATGAGTACATTTTACTGCAGCATTTCGGAGATATGCCACATTATTCGACTTCAAAGGCCTATAAACACCTCATTTCAAATAAGTAGAAAAAAACAATGAACTGTTTCTATAGGGGACGTCCCATAGAGTATGCATACCTCATATGAGTACATTTTACTGCAGCATTTCGGAGATATGCCACATTATTCGACTTCAAAGGCCTATAAACACCTCATTTCAAATAAGTAGAAAAAACAAATGGTCTGTTTCTATAGGGGACGTCCCATAGAGTCTGCATACCCCATATCAGTACATTTTACTGCAGCATTTCGGAGATATGCCACATTATTTGACTTCAAAGGCCTATAAACACCTCATTTCAAATAAGTAGAAAAAACTAATGGTTTGTTTCTATAGTGGACATCCCATAGAGTATGCATACCTCATATGAGTACATTTTACTGCAGCATTTTGGAGATATGCCACATTATTTGACTTTGGAGGCCTATAAAGACTTCATTTCAAATAAGTAGAAAAAACAAATGGTCTGTTTCTATAGGGGACATCCTATAGAGTATGCATACCCCATATGAGTACATTTTACTGCAGCATTTCGGAGATATGCCACATTATTTGACTTTGGAGGCCTATAAAGACTTCATTTCAAATAAGTAGAAAAAAACAATGGTCAGTTTCTATAGGGGGCATCCCATAGAGTATGCATACCTCATATGAGTACATTTTACTGCAGCATTTTGGAGATATGCCACATTATTCGACTTCAAATGCCTATAAACACCTCATTTCAAATAAGTAGAAAAAAACAATGAACTGTTTCTATAGGGGATGTCCCATAGAGTATGCATACCTCATATGAGTACATTTTACTGCAGCATTTCGGAGATATGCCACATTATTCGACTTCAAAGGCCTATAAACACCTCATTTCAAATAAGTAGAAAAAACAAATGGTCTGTTTCTATAGGGGACGTCCCATAGAGTATGCATACCCCATATCAGTACATTTTACTGCAGCATTTCGGAGATATGCCACATTATTTGACTTCAAAGGCCTATAAACACCTCATTTCAAATAAGTAGAAAAAACTAATGGTTTGTTTCTATAGGGGACATCCCATAGAGTATGCATACCCCATATGAGTACATTTTACTGCAGCATTTTGGAGATATGCCACATTATTTGACTTTGGAGGCCTATAAACACCTCATTTCAAATAAGTAGAAAAAACAAATGGTCTGTTTCTATAGGGGCAGTCCCATAGAGTCTGCATACCCCATATCAGTACATTTTACTGCAGCATTTTGGAGATATGCCACATTATTCGACTTCAAATGCCTATAAACACCTCATTTCAAATAAGTAGAAAAAAACAATGAACTGTTTCTATAGGGGATGTCCCATAGAGTATGCATACCTCATATGAGTACATTTTACTGCAGCATTTCGGAGATATGCCACATTATTCGACTTCAAAGGCCTATAAACACCTCATTTCAAATAAGTAGAAAAAACAAATGGTCTGTTTCTATAGGGGACGTCCCATAGAGTATGCATACCCCATATCAGTACATTTTACTGCAGCATTTCGGAGATATGCCACATTATTTGACTTCAAAGGCCTATAAACACCTCATTTCAAATAAGTAGAAAAAACTAATGGTTTGTTTCTATAGGGGACATCCCATAGAGTATGCATACCCCATATGAGTACATTTTACTGCAGCATTTTGGAGATATGCCACATTATTTGACTTTGGAGGCCTATAAAGACTCAATTTCAAATAAGTAGAAAAAAGTAATGGTCAGTTTCTATAGGGGACGTCCCATAGAGTATGCATACCTCATATGAGTACATTTTACTGCAGCATTTTGGAGATATGCCACATTATTCGACTTCAAAGGCCTATAAACACCTCATTTCAAATAAGTAGAAAAAACAAATGATCTGTTTCTATAGGGGACGTCCCATAGAGTATGCACACCCCATATGAGTACATTTTACTGCAGCATTTCGGAGATATGCCACATTATTCGACTTCAAAGGCCTATAAACACCTCATTTCAAATAAGTAGAAAAAAACAATGAACTGTTTCTATAGGGGACGTCCCATAGAGTATGCATACCTCATATGAGTACATTTTACTGCAGCATTTCGGAGATATGCCACATTATTCGACTTCAAAGGCCTATAAACACCTCATTTCAAATAAGTAGAAAAAACAAATGGTCTGTTTCTATAGGGGACGTCCCATAGAGTCTGCATACCCCATATCAGTACATTTTACTGCAGCATTTCGGAGATATGCCACATTATTTGACTTTGGAGGCCTATAAAGACTTCATTTCAAATAAGTAGAAAAAAATAATGGTCTGTTTCTATAGGGGGCGTCCCATAGAGTATGCATACCTCATATGAGTACATTTTACTGCAGCATTTTGGAGATATGCCACATTATTTGACTTCAAAGGTCTATAAACACCTCATTTCAAATAAGTAGAAAAAACAAATGGTCTGTTTCTATAGGGGACATCCCATAGAGTATGCATACCCCATATGAGTACATTTTACTGCAGCATTTTGGAGATATGCCACATTATTTGACTTTGGAGGCCTATAAACACCTCATTTCAAATAAGTAGAAAAAACAAATGGTCTGTTTCTATAGGGGACGTCCCATAGAGTCTGCATACCCCATATCAGTACATTTTACTGCAGCATTTCGGAGATATGCCAAATTATTTGACTTTGGAGGCCTATAAAGACTCCATTTCAAATAAGTAGAAAAAAATAATGGTCAGTTTCTATAGGGGGCGTCCCATAGAGTATGCATACCTCATATGAGTACATTTTACTGCAGCATTTTGGAGATATGCCACATTATTCGACTTCAAAGGCCTATAAACACCTCATTTCAAATAAGTAGAAAAAACAAATGATCTGTTTCTATAGGGGACGTCCCATAGAGTATGCACACCCCATATGAGTACATTTTACTGCAGCATTTCGGAGATATGCCACATTATTCGACTTCAAAGGCCTATAAACACCTCATTTCAAATAAGTAGAAAAAACTAATGGTTTGTTTCTATAGGGGACATCCCATAGAGTATGCATACCCCATATGAGTACATTTTACTGCAGCATTTTGGAGATATGCCACATTATTTGACTTTGGAGGCCTATAAAGACTCCATTTCAAATAAGTAGAAAAAAATAATGGTCAGTTTCTATAGGGGGCGTCCCATAGAGTATGCATACCTCATATGATTACATTTTACTGCAGCATTTTGGAGATAAGCCACATTATTCGACTTCAAAGGCCTATAAACACCTCATTTCAAATAAGTAGAAAAAACTAATGGTTTGTTTCTATAGGGGACATCCCATAGAGTATGCATACCCCATATGATTACATTTTACTGCAGCATTTTGGAGATATGCCACATTATTTGACTTTGGAGGCCTATAAAGACTCCATTTCAAATAAGTAGAAAAAAATAATGGTCAGTTTCTATAGGGGGCGTCCCATAGAGTATGCATACCTCATATGAGTACATTTTACTGCAGCATTTTGGAGATATGCCACATTATTCGACTTCAAAGGCCTATAAACACCTCATTTCAAATAAGTAGAAAAAACAAATGATCTGTTTCTATAGGGGACGTCCCATAGAGTATGCACACCCCATATGAGTACATTTTACTGCAGCATTTCGGAGATATGCCACATTATTCGACTTCAAAGGCCTATAAACACCTCATTTCAAATAAGTAGAAAAAAACAATGAACTGTTTCTATAGGGGACATCCCATAGAGTATGCATACCCCATATGAGTACATTTTACTGCAGCATTTTGGAGATATGCCACATTATTTGACTTTGGAGGCCTATAAAGACTCCATTTCAAATAAGTAGAAAAAAATAATGGTCAGTTTCTATAGGGGGCATCCCATAGAGTATGCATACCTCATATGAGTACATTTTACTGCAGCATTTCGGAGATATGCCACATTATTCGACTTCAAAGGCCTATAAACACCTCATTTCAAATAAGTAGAAAAAACTAATGGTTTGTTTCTATAGGGGACATCCCATAGAGTATGCATACCCCATATGAGTACATTTTACTGCAGCATTTTGGAGATATGCCACATTATTTGACTTTGGAGGCCTATAAAGACTCCATTTCAAATAAGTAGAAAAAAATAATGGTCAGTTTCTATAGGGGGCGTCCCATAGAGTATGCATACCTCATATGATTACATTTTACTGCAGCATTTTGGAGATAAGCCACATTATTCGACTTCAAAGGCCTATAAACACCTCATTTCAAATAAGTAGAAAAAACTAATGGTTTGTTTCTATAGGGGACATCCCATAGAGTATGCATACCCCATATGATTACATTTTACTGCAGCATTTTGGAGATATGCCACATTATTTGACTTTGGAGGCCTATAAAGACTCCATTTCAAATAAGTAGAAAAAAATAATGGTCAGTTTCTATAGGGGGCGTCCCATAGAGTATGCATACCTCATATGAGTACATTTTACTGCAGCATTTTGGCGATATGCCACATTATTTGACTTTGGAGGCCTATAAAGACTCCATTTCAAATAAGTAGAAAAAAATAATGGTCAGTTTCTATAGGGGGCGTCCCATAGAGTATGCATACCTCATATCAGTACATTTTACTGCAGCATTTTGGAGATATGCCACATTATTCGACTTCAAAGGCCTATAAACACCTCATTTCAAATAAGTAGAAAAAACTAATGGTCAGTTTCTATAGGAGACATCATATACAGTATGCATACCTCATATGAGTACATTTTACTGCAGCATTTTGGAGATATGCCACATTATATGACTTTGGAGGCCTTTAAAGACCTCATTTCAAATAAGTAGAAAAAACGAAGAGTCTGTTTCTATAGGGGGCGTCCCATAGAGTATGCATACCTCATATGAGTCAATTTTACTGTAGAATCTAAGGCCTATAAACACCTCATTTAAAATAAGTAGAAAAAAACAAAGGTCTGTTTCTATAAGGGGCATCCCATACAGCATGCATACCTCAAATGAAACTGTTTTTACTGCAGAATTTTGGAAATATGCCATATTATTTGACTTCAGAGTCCTTTAAACACCTACTTTCAAATATATAGGAAAAAACAATGGTCTTCTTTTATAGGGACGTATGCATACCTCACATCTATTATTTGTTATTGTTCTATTTTATACACCTATAAAAACCTCATTTCTAATATTTAGAAAAAAACTATTGGTTCTGTAAGACTTGATTTTCAGTTTTAGACAAAAACTGAGATCAAGCACCCTGCAATAAAGCAATAAAACTCTTGTGTAAAAAAAAAAAAAAGAAATAGCATAGGACAACGCCTTGCCCTAAACTGTCCTCACACGTCTAGTGTCAGTAAATGATTAATAAAATATTTAAATGTACATTTATGCATCTCAATATTCAGACATATAGTATTAGTTACTCAGTGTGTTAATAAATGCTTTATTCAAAACTACCTCACTACTAACTTTAAAACATGAGAGAACAGCACTGCAGAAGATCACTGAACCTTTAAATCTCATTTATAAAAGCTTTACAAAGCATAAATAGTCCTCACTTTAGATGAGCTCACAAAAATTGTTAACTAAACACTTCTAAATATTTTATAATTATCTGAATTAATCATGAATTGCAATAGGAATATGTGTTAATAAAGCATTTATTAACATACTAAGTAACTATTATTATATGTCTAAATAATAAGATGTATAAATGAATGTTTAAATATTTTATTAATCATTTACTTACACTTAATAAATGATTTTATGAATCACTGACAACTTCTGAATAACTGATTTGTAAATAATGTTATACTTAATTTAGAAATGATAAATTGGTTATTTATAAAGTATAAATACAATTATTAAACTCATTATCGATATGCTTATAAATCAAAAATAAAGCATTTATATCTGTATTTATAAAATGGCTTACTAATGTCTTTTAATGCTTTATAAGTGATGAATTAATCGTTTACTAATGCTTAACTAATGATTCATAGCGTGCAGTTATTATAAAGTGTTACCATAAAAGGTTATATTTGATTTACTCTGGATTCTCCTGATATCATTATTAGCAGTAAATTATGGGAGGCTAATGTTACCGTAAATCTGTGTCCAGGGTAGAACAAACTGAAGACGCATTAATGAAGGAGCAGTAGGCACTTCATCTGAAGACCTTTTGATTTCAGTTTACCACTGATTTAGTAAGGTGTATGGAAGTGGCTAAATTAAAATACACTTTTGTTCGAGTAAGCAGTAGGCAACTGACTAAAGGTTTAGCTAACTTATTACACCCTCTGACGAAGATCAGACTGGCGAGTTTATGTTTGTGAGTTTACCGCAAAAGCCGGGAAGAGTACCTCTGTGTGGCATTGGGTCCTTGATGAACGAAGAATTGAAAGGATACCCAGAATAATCAAATATCTAAGTTAATACATAACCAATGATTAATTTCTTATTGGAAACACAACCTAAGACTAATAATCATTTGAAATCGGAGTCAGATTAAACAAGTGAAATTAAGTGAACTTCACAGGGGCACTGAAAAGACATACATGCGTTAACCTTCGCCCAGGCCGTCGGATTCCGTTTTTGGGTTCCCTATACAGTTCGTTTCTAAAGGGGATGTTCCATACAATATGCATACCTCATATGGAACCATTTTACTGCAGCATTTTAGAGAAATGTCACATTAATCGACTTCAGAGGCCTATAAAGTCCTCATTTCTAATAAGTAGAAAAATATAAAGGTCACTTTCTATAGGAGATATCCCAAATACACACCACATATGAAAACATCTTACTGCAGCGTTTTGGAGATATGTCACATTTTACTACTTCAAATGCATATAAAGTCCTCATTTCTCATAAGTTGAAAAAATAATGCCCAGTTCTCATAAGGGATGTGCCTTACTATATGCACAACACACATGAAACCATTTTACTGCAGCGTTTTGGAGACACACATCTTTATTCTACTTTATTCACCTATAAAAACCTCATTTCTAATAAGTAGAAAAAACGAATGGCCAGTTCTTATAGGGGACATCCCGTACCATATACACACACCACATATGAAAACATTTTACTGCAGCATTTTGGAGATACGCATGTCACATTTTACTACTTCAGATGCCAATAAAGTCCTCTTTTCTAATAAGTAGAAAAAAGTATTGGCAAGTTCTTATAATGGACGTCCCATACTATATGCACAACTCATACGAAACCATTCTACTGCAGCATTTTGGAGATATATCACATTTTACTACTTCAGATGCCTATAAAGTCCCCATTTCTAATAAGTAACAGAAAAACTAATGGTCAGTTTCAGTGGAGGTGTGTCAGGCATTAATGCCCAGCCAATCCCTGTTTCCTATCAGTCGAAAAAAATGGATGGTATATTCCTGTAGGGGTCATCCCACATTATATACGCACTTCATATGTAGCAATCTAACTGTGGTGTTTGGGAGAAATATGCAATTTTTCAAGGACATTATGAAGTCCTTATAAGTATTAAAAAAACATAGTCAGCTCTTGTAGGGGACCTAAAGAAACGTCTCAGGTTACGTATGTAACCTTGGTTCCCTGAGAGGGAACAAGATGCTGCATCAAATGCTTTGTGAATGCCTCTGCATGATTGCGTTGTGAAGCACATGTGAAATCAGTCCAGTGGGATCATGACGTCATGACCAGGAAACTATAACTACTCTCAGGGAACCATGGTTACATACGTAACCTGAGATGTTTCCTTTCAAGGGAACTCATTTTAGGAATGAATTCAGCTCGAATTAAATAATTGATTTATAGTGAATTATAAAGAGTCATTTAGTTTACAGCCGAGCAACTGAATCATATAGCGTTCATCTGCTCAGGCCGTAATAAGCTCTTGTAGCGGATATTAATATCCACTATCGTAAAAACTCTAATCAGAGTGCAGTAACTTTAAGATTGACAGTTTAAGACATTACTTTTTCGAGCACATAATACAAGACACTTTCTTTTAAAATCTACAAGAGACTTTATTTATTCTAACACAAACTAATCTAACACAAACACGCAAAAACACGCAAACATTCATACACGTTGCAGAAAGAAAGGACATGAGAGAAAGAGTTTTGAGAGAGAATGAAATGATGAGCATGATTTTTAGCAAAATATGCACTTTAAAAGACCTGACCTGAACGAACTATGAATCATTAATTTAATGCACCAGTTAAGTGTTAGAATCTGGTAGTACTTGCTTGTTGACTTCAAATGGAGAGAAGGGTTTTTCAGAGTCGATGATTTGTTGCAGAATCTTTTCAGGTCCGGATTGTGGTTAGGTAAAAACCAATCACGTTTGAGCGTGCTAGTAAATGAAATTAAGTCTCTTGTTGTGGCTGGAATTAAAGTTGAGGCGACAAAAGTCATTAGAAGGCGGCAAAATAACCCTTATCTATCGTTATCGGTCTCTGGAATCACCGGCTTTGCCAGAGAGCACCATTTAGACATGATTTCTATTAAATGGAATATGATACATTTTACACAGATTTCATTCAAGCCATGATTTAAACATACATTTGAGATTTAAATTAATTTCAAACCAGACCAGACATGCTTTCAATCAATCATTCAAAAGTTATCACACTTTCATGAATTGTGGGTGTTCTAAAGCATAACAGCTTACATGTAGCATGTTTAGACATGATATAAAATGTATGCAGTTGAAAGATGTTTGGTACAAATTGTTTGGAACAATTCAATGCTTTTTTAGTTGTAGAAACAGTCTCTGTGTGTTTTTCTGTAAAGTTAGGTCACTCAGAGAAACAGGCCTGCATAGTCTCTGTCTCTTTTGATCTGGAGATCAAAGATTCTTTATTTTCTGGTGACCATTTAGTTTCTACAAATGACTTAAAGGTTTGTCTCCTCTCCTTCAGTCAGGAAGCATGGGTGCCATAAAAGTACCAAGCAGGGGTGGTTCTGTAGATGGACTGGAGCCGAAAATTAGATTCTTTTTGGTTTCTGGAATTATGTTTTGAAATAATCATCTAAATGATTAATTTGTCTGGTTCATCCTTAGTCCTTACATTGTGCTGCGTCAAGCACTTTGGGAACGATATACCCACGCCGCCGTGAAACCAAGTGCCTGTCTGTGTGAAATCGTGACCCCAGGGTCAAGGTCAGGTCCAGGTTATAAAACCTGACAAACGTTTGCGGCGAGGAACAACCTGCCGCATCACACACTTCTTGAAGAGAGACTCCAAAAAGCAAATCCTTAGAGGCAGCCATACTCCGAGTAGAGTGGGCTCTGATCATAAGAGGTGACGGTTGGCCAGCCAACTTGTAAGCAAATGAGATAGCCTCGACTATCCACTTACTTAAAGTTTGTTTAGATGCAGGTTGGCCTCTTCAAGGGGACCCGAAACACACAAAGAGTTCAGATTCACACCACAGGGCAGCTCTGTGAATGGAAGCATCTAAAGCTCTGAAAGGACAGAGAAAATTAAGTTTCTCCTGGTCTGAATCCTGGAAAGGAGGAGGACAGGAGGCCTGCAGCATAATAGGGCCTGCCACATTAGTGGGAACCTTAGGAACATAACCTTCCCAAGGAAACAAGAAGGCTTTAACCATGCCTGGAGCAAAGTCCAGGCAGGAGGGAGAGACCAACAGAGCTTGAAGGTCTCCAATTCTGGAGACAAAATAGCGAGGAGAACAGAGTTTTGAGAGTGAGGAACTTCTCAGGAACCTCTTCAATGGGCTCAAATGGAGAAAGAGATAGGCCTTCTAAGACTATGGCCAAATCCCAAGTCAGCACCCTCTGATGTACCTTAGGTCTTATCCTCAAAGTGCCACAAAGGAAGCGAGTTACCTATGGGTGTCTCCCCACTGATGTACCATCCAGAGGAGTATGGTAAGCTGAGATGGCTGCCACATATACCTTCAAGGTGGAAGGAGATAACCAACATACAACCTCTACAACATGCAGAGAACACATTCCACTTATGTACAGTCGCAGCCTCTGCCATGTCTGTACCATTGCATCCAATCCCAGAGGGGCCGGATACGTGAGGGAGTAAAACAATGTACAGTTTGTTATCTCTCGAGATGCAAACAGAGTGCTCCCACAGGAGCTCCACCACCATGCTGCAGTCTTCACTCCAGCATTTTCACTCTTCAAATGCTGCAGTCTTCACTCCCCAGGCATCAGCCCCTGCCTCGACAGGATGTCAAATAATGTGGCATATCTCCAAAATGCTGCAGTAAAAAGGATAGATATGCATACTGTATGGGACATCCCCTATAGAAACAGACCATTGTTTTTTTCTACTTATTTGAAATGAGGTGTTCATAGGCATTTAAAGTCAAATTATGTGAAATATCTCCAAGATTCTACAGTAAAATTGACTCATATGAGGTATGCATACACTATGGGATGTCTCCTATGGAAACTGAACATTAGTTTTTTCTACTTATTTGAAATGAGTTGTTTATAGGCCTTTGAAGTCAAATAATGTGAAATATCTCCAAGATGCTACAGTAAAATGTACTCATAGGAGGAGTGTAAACTCTATGGGACGTCTCCTATAGAAACGGACCATTAGTTTTTCTACTTATTTGAAATGAGGTCTTTATAGACCTGTGAAGTCAAATTATGTGAAATATCTCCAAGATTCTACAGTAAAATTGACTCATATGAGGTATGCATACTCTAGGGGTCAATTTCTATGGGACGTCCCCTATAGAAACAGACCATTTGTTTTTTCTGCTTATTTGAAATTAGGTGTTTATAGACCTTTGAAGTCGAATAATGTGGCATATCTCCGAAATTCTGCAGTAAAATGTACTCATATGAGGTATGCATACTCTATGGGATGTCCCCTATAGAAACAGTTCATTGTTTTTTTCTACTTATTTGAAATGAGGTGTTTATAGGCCTTTGAAGTTGAAAAATGTGGCATATCTCCAAAATGCTGCAGTAAAATGTACTCATATGAGGTATGCATACTCTATGGGACGTCCCCTATAGAAACAAACCATTTGTTTTTTCTACTTATTTGAAATGAGGTGTTTATAGGCCCCTGATGTTGAATAATGTGGCATATCTCCAAAATTCTGCAGTAAAATGTACTCATATGAGGTATGCATACTCTATGGGACGTCCCCTATAGAAACAGACCATTTGTTTTTTCTACTTATTTGAAATGAGGTGTTTATAGGCCTTTGAAGTGGAATATCTCCATAATGCTGCAGTAAAAAGGATAGATATGAGGTATGCATACTCTATGGGACGTCCCCTATAGAAACAGACCATTTGTTTTTTGTACTTATTTGAAATGAGGTGTTTATAGGCCTTTGGAGTGGAATATCTCCATAATGCTGCAGTAAAAAGGATAGATATGAGGCATGCATACTCTAGGGGACGTCCCCTATAGAAATGTACCTTTCTTTTTTTCTACTTATTTGAAATGAGGTCTTTATAGGCCTCCAAAGTCAAATAATGTGGCATATCTCCGAAATGCTGCAGTAAAATGTACTCATATGGGGTATGCATACTCTATGGGACGTCCCCTATAGAAACAGACCATTTGTTTTTTCTACTTATTTGAAATGAGGTGTTTATAGGCCTTTGAAGTGGAATATCTCCATAATGCTGCAGTAAAAAGGATAGATATGCGGTATGCATACTCTATGGGATGCCCCCTATAGAAACAGACCATTATTTTTTTCTACTTATTTGAAATGAAGTCTTTATAGGCCTCCAAAGTAAAATAATGTGGCATATCTCCAAAATGCTGCAGTAAAATGTACTCATATGAGGTATGCATACTCTATGGGATGTCCCCTATAGAAACAAACCATTAGTTTTTTCTACTTATTTGAAATGAGGTGTTTATAGGCCTTTGAAGTCGAATAATGTGGCATATCTCCAAAATGCTGCAGTAAAATGTACTCATATGAGGTATGCATACTCTATGGGACGTCCCCTATAGAAACAGACCATTTGTTTTTTGTACTTATTTGAAATGAGGTGTTTATAGGGCTTTGAAGTTGAATAATGTGGCATATCTCCAAAATGCTGCAGTAAAATGTACTCATATGAGGTATGCATACTCTATGGGACGCCCCCTATAGAAACAGACCATTATTTTTTTCTACTTATTTGAAATGAAGTCTTTATAGGCCTCCAAAGTCAAATAACGTGGCACATCTCCAAAATGCTGCAGTAAAATGTACTCATATGAGGTATGCATACTCTATGGGATGTCCCCTATAGAAACAAACTATTAGTTTTTCTACTTATTTGAAATGAGGTGTTTATAGGCCTTTGAAGTCGAATAATGTGGCATATCTCCAAAATGCTGCAGTAAAATGTACTCATATGGGGTATGCATACTCTATGGGACGTCCCCTATAGAAACAGACCATTTGTTTTTTCTACTTATTTGAAATGAGATGTTTATAGGCCTTTGAAGTCGAATAATGTGGCATATCTCCGAAATTCTGCAGTAAAATGTACTCATATGAGGTATGCATACTCTATGGGACGTCCCCTATAGAAACAAACCATTCGTTTTTTGTACTTATTTGAAATGAGGTGTTTATAGGCCTTTGAAGTGGAATATCTCCATAATGCTGCAGTAAAAAGGATAGATATGAGGTATGCATACTCTATGGGACGTCCCCTATAGAAACAGACCATTAGTTTTTTCTACTTATTTGAAATGAGGTGTTTATAGGCCTTTGAAGTGGAATATCTCCATAATGCTGCAGTAAAAAGGATAGATATGAGGTATGCATACTCTATGGGACGTCCCCTATAGAAATAGACCATTAGTTCCCTTTCGTGGGAACTATCGACGCTACGTCAATGACGTGATGGGTACGGCAACGTGACGTAGCGTCTCGTTCCCTTACTCAGGGAACAAGGGTTACACTCGTAACCCAAGACGTTTTTTCTACTTATTTGAAATGAGGTGTTTATAGGCCTCTGAATTAAAATAATGTGGCATATCTCCGAAATGCTGCAGTAAAATATACTGATATGGGGTATGCATACTCTATGGGATGTCCCCTATAGAAACAAACAATTAGTTTTTTCTACTTATTTGAAATGAGGTGTTTATAGGCCCCTGATGTTGAATAATGTGGCATATCTCCAAAATGCTGCAGTAAAATGTACTCATATGAGGTATGCATACTCTATGGGACGCCCCCTATAGAAACAAACTATTAGTTTTTCTTCTTATTTGAAATGAGGTGTTTATAGGCCTTTGAAGTCGAATAATGTGGCATATCTCCAAAATGCTGCAGTAAAATGTACTCATATGGGGTATGCATACTCTATGGGACGTCCCCTATAGAAACAGGCCATTTGTTTTTTCTACTTATTTGAAATGAGATGTTTATAGGCCTTTGAAGTCGAATAATGTGGCATATCTCCGAAATTCTGCAGTAAAATGTACTCATATGAGGTATGCATACTCTATGGGATGTCCCCTATAGAAACAGTTCATTGTTTTTTTCTACTTATTTGAAATGAGGTGTTTATAGGCCTTTGAAGTTGAATAATGTGGCATATCTCCAAAATGCTGCAGCAAAATGTACTCATATGAGGTATGCATACTCTATGGGACGTCCCCTATAGAAACAAACCATTATTTTTTTCTACTTATTTGAAATGAGGTGTTTATAGGCCCCTGATGTTGAATAATGTGGCATATCTCCAAAATTCTGCAGTAAAATGTACTCATATGAGGTATGCATACTCTATGGGACGTCCCCTATAGAAACAGACCATTTGTTTTTTCTACTTATTTGAAATGAGGTGTTTATAGGCCTTTGAAGTGGAATATCTCCATAATGCTGCAGTAAAAAGGATATATATGAGGTATGCATACTCTATGGGACGTCCCCTACAGAAACAGACCATTTGTTTTTTGTACTTATTTGAAATGAGGTGTTTATAGGCCTTTGGAGTGGAATATCTCCATAATGCTGCAGTAAAAAGGATAGATATGAGGCATGCATACTCTAGGGGACGTCCCCTATAGAAATAGACCATTGTTTTATTCTACTTATTTGAAATGAGGTGTTTATAGGCCTTTGAAGTGGAATATCTCCATAATGCTGCAGTAAAAAGGATAGATATGAGGTATGCATACTCTATGGGACGTCCCCTATAGAAACAGACCATTCTTTTTTTCTACTTATCTGAAATTAAGTGTTTATATGCCTTTGAATTTGAATAATGTGGCATATCTCCAAAATGCTGCAGTAAAATGTACTCATATGATGTATGCATACTCTATGGGACGTCCGCTATAGAAATTTACCTTTCTTTTTCTCTACTTATTAAAAATGAGGTCTTTATAGGCCTCCAAAGTCAAATAATGTGGCATATCTCCGAAATGCTGCAGTAAAATGTACTCATATGGGGTATGCATACTCTATGGGACGTCCCCTATAGAAACAGACCATTTGTTTTTTCTACTTATTTGAAATGAGGTGTTTATAGGCCTTTGAAGTGGAATATCTCCATAATGCTGCAGTAAAAAGGATAGATATGCGGTATGCATACTCTATGGGATGCCCCCTATAGAAACAGACCATTATTTTTTTCTGCTTATTTGAAATGAAGTCTTTATAGGCCTCCAAAGTAAAATAATGTGGCATATCTCCAAAATGCTGCAGTAAAATGTACTCATATGAGGTATGCATACTCTATGGGATGTCCCCTATAGAAACAAACCATTAGTTTTTTCTACTTATTTGAAATGAGGTGTTTATAGGCCTTTGAAGTCGAATAATGTGGCATATCTCCAAAATGCTGCAGTAAAATGTACTCATATGAGGTATGCATACTCTATGGGACGTCCCCTATAGAAACTGACCATTACTTTTTTCTACTTATTTGAAATTGAGTCTTTATAGGCCTTTGAAGTCAAATAATGTGGCATATCTCCAAAATGCTGCAGTAAAATGTACTCATATGAGGTATGCATACTCTATGGGATGCCCCCTATAGAAACTGACCATTATTTTTTTCTACTTATTTGAAATGAAGTCTTTATAGGCCTCCAAAGTCAAATAATGTGGCATATCGCCGAAATGCTGCAGTAAAATGTACTCATATGGGGTATGCATACTCTATGGGATGTCCCCTATAGAAACAGACCATTTGTTTTTTCTACTTATTTGAAATGAAGTCTTTATAGGCCTCCAAAGTAAAATAATGTGGCATATCTCCAAAATGCTGCAGTAAAATGTACTCATATGAGGTATGCATACTCTATGGGATGTCCCCTATAGAAACAAACCATTCGTTTTTTCTACTTATTTGAAATGAGGTGTTTATAGGCCTTTGAAGTCGAATAATGTGGCATATCTCCAAAATGCTGCAGTAAAAGCGATATTTCTGAGGTATGCATACTGTATGGGACGTCCCCTATAGAAACAGACCATTGGTATTTTCTACTTATTCAAAATGAGGTCTTTATAGGCCTAATCAGACAGTAATCCTTATGCAGTAAGACAGACAGTAACACAATTTAATTCAAGAGTAATTGTCATTATGTATATATATATATATATATATATATATATATATATATATATATATATATATATATATATATATATATATATGAAAATAACAACAGAGAGATAGAAATATTAGAAAGATAGACATTACAAAGAAAAAAGAAATAGATATATTAGAAAAAAGAAAGATATAGTAAGAGAAAGAAACATTAGAAAGAAAAAAGAAAGAGATGGATATATAATCGAAAGAAAAAAGAGAGATATATTAGAAAGAAAGAAAGAAAGAAAGAAAGAAAGAAAGAAAGAAAGAAAGAAAGAAAGAAAGAAAGAAAGAAAGAAAGAAAAAAGAAAGAAAGAGATGTTTTATATATTAGACTGAATAAAGATAGATAGATAGATAGATAGATAGATAGATAGATAGATAGATAGATAGATAGATAGATAGATAGATAGATAGATAGATAGATAGATAGATAGATAGATAGATAGATAGATAGATAGATAGATAGATAGATAATGGACAACTCGAGCGCTCTGAAAGCGCGTTCTCTCTCTGCTGTTCCTGAAATTACCGTATTTATAGTAATAGGCGCACACACTTTTTTTTTTGGCGGCTGGCTTGACCGTGTATTTTCAAACTGCGGCTGGCTTGACCGCAGTCATGATCACCGGTGATTGCTTCTGCGCAGAATTTGCTCATCTCAAACAAGCCTAATATCTTGATATTGATCAAATTGCTTATTTTGTGGTCTTGTTGAAGACACAGCTGCCAGTAATTTTGTAATTGTAGTACAATTAGTATATGTTTGGGTTAATTTAAAGTTCTTATATTTTTAACTGATGTGAGTTTATTTTTTGTTACAAAAACCCAAATTCGCGTGAATATATTGTTAATTTCTTTATTTTATATGCAAAAATGTCAATCCACAAGCAAAAGTGGCATAAATCTCATTTGTTTTCCTTTTTCTTGTTGAATTAGCTCTAGTTTCATCCCTCAGGCTTATAAATTGTAAACAAATAAATAACTTTTATGCATTATGATGTATTCAAAATATTTAATCTTGTCATGTTTTATGTCTGTGTATATAATCTCAAACTATCATGTATACAAACCCATATTTTTTTGTTTTTTGTCATTATTATTGTTCATTGTTAAAGATATAACCATGGTATTTTCCCTTATCTTGTAATTGTAGATCCTGCAATAAAAATAAAGATATGAGTGACAGGTGTACTAACACCTCACAGCACCAGTAACTCAACCCTACCTAGAGCGATTTTCCTCAGTGTTAGCAATGTCTGAAGCCAAAGAAGACATCAGCAGCTGCTCGAAGATCTCGCCTTTGGAGAAGACTGATTTTATACTCAAAAAATTTAAGTATAACTACTTAAACTTAAGATTACTCCAGAATGAATTGCTCTGCTAGCACATCCCAACACTTATACACAATAACAATAATAAATGCTGACCAAAACTTAATTATATAACTTTTCATTTTACTTCTTTAGTAAAACAAGCAAAATGTAATTTTTTGTCATATGACAGCTGCATGAACACACACACTAGACTAATACAGCTGCTGTGAATATATCTCAATTTACACTCAATTCATGCATTAATTCATTGCTTAATAAAATATATACATTTAAATGATAATAATAGCATAATTAATAACAAAAAGTGAAATACAAGTAATAATGACAATAAATAAATACATATACAAGACAACAACACACGAAACAAAGCTTTATTCAAATGTATTGATCTAACAATCAGGTATTTACAGTCCTGTTGTCATCTCACACGGCTGTGCCAATTCTGCAGCTTTATTCTGATGAAGCAGCTGATGAACACCATCATCATGTCCCTCACTGCTGCTCTTCTCAATGGGGACAGTGTTGATCCAGAGGATGAGGAAAATGATGATGATGATGATGGACCCCTAAACCCCTCAACCTTGAAGCAGGAGTGGGAGAAGATGTGCGGGACAATCTGGATGCTGCAAACATTCATGTGCTCTCCATCAGCAGATTAAAACATTTTACAATTAATTCATGTCAGCATTCTGTTTCTTGACATATTTCATTTCATATTTTTACAATTACTTGCTAATTTTTGTTGTAGCTTCATTACATTTGTGGTGTGGTGGGCTACCACTGAGCTGGTCAGCAGAAGGTTTGCTGGTTCGATCTCTGCAGCGTCTCCTCCAGTGTGCCCTTGATTGAGTCACTTGAAAGGAGGAGTGATGGAGGATCTCGTCCATGACACTGAACCATTCCCAGGATCTGCTGGCTCTCCATCCTCAGTGCTCACACTGAGGACATTCAAATCCTACAATAATGCATAAATATAATACAAAAGCAGCCATTTTAACAGCACAGTGTTATTTGATTTCTGTTTTAGAAATAACAAAATGATCTTACTTTATATTTTGTTTCAGGCTTTCCTCTTTATTTCTAACAAATGCCGTCGTCAGCTTTCCTTGCAGGTCCTGCTCCACAAAAGCTCTGCAGCAAACATACAGACATCAAGAACCAGAAAAGTGCTGTAATAAGTCCGTTTAAATTCCAATAATTAAAATAAAATAGACTTTAGATTTAAATATACTTGTTGATATGTATTCATTTCTGTAGTATCCTCACCCAAAGCTTTTGATGGCATCATTCCTCTACCTGATAAACACACGTGATCATCTGTCCCTGTAACATCAGACAAGTTTCCTGAGATTTATGTGCTCAAATCTACATGTTGATGTGTTAACTCACTTCTTATCCAACACAAATGTTCCTTAATGTATGAACAGTACTAATGGACAAATAAAATAAATTAAACTTATTTGTAGTTACTGTAGATTTATTTATTTACATTATTTTCATTCATGTAATGTAAGCAGTGTTGACAACAGTGAATTACAGCACAAACACATCACTCATAATACATAATCCATCACTCATAAGTCATAATACTTAAAGATGTTCCTGTCAGAGGTTAAACAAACATTTAATAAGCATCTTTAAGATGTATATGGTTTAGATGGCATGTAGGCTATATGTATTTTAAAAATGATAAAGGGAGCTGTAAAGTTTTTTTGTTGAAGTACAATGTCGTTTTCACCACAATGATTTTGTACCAAATCTAACTCGTATAAATATTACAGTAGTACATAAAAATATTATACATACCTTTATAGTTAAAATCGATCTCTGAGCCTCCTGTACCCATTATGTGACGTCAGACTTCCTTGTGCAAAGGATCATGGGGGCCCGAAGTGTCCATCAGTTGTTCCCTTCGAAATCCTTCATTCCGAAGGGCCCTTTGAAGTGGCCAGTTTTGAGCACTTCGGTTTGGAACGACCCTTCAATATGGCGGCCATGATTATTTTCACTCCGAAGTGCCCTTCGGAGGGCGATATATCCCGTTTGGAACGCACCGATACTTAAGAATCTGGGCGGAAGTAGTAGGCCATCCGGGAACTCCTCGACTACTCATTTATGATTACTGAGGTTTCTGATATACTTATTCGCTCGCCTACTGCTTTTCCCCTTTTATAAAGTAGGTAAGTAGGCGGTTTCGGACGCACTTAGGTAGGCGCACGGCCGAATCTCGCGAGAATTATTACGTCACCTAGGTAAGTTTCGCCTACTCTTTTTGCTTCTGACATACTTAATCACTCGCCTACTGCTTTTCCCCTACTAAATAGTAGAGAAGTAGGCGGTTTCGGACACAGCCACTGAGTACTACTTGGTCTCACGGCCACATCATTTACATATGATGTCACCAATGAAAACCAATCCGATTTAATGTTATGGTATTAGCAGATAATATTATACCTAGATGTTGCACACACAGAAGAGGTGGTGTTTTCTGGTGGCACATAATGTATTTTATTTCTGTAACACTTTGCAAATCAACAAATACTATAAGAAATTTGTTTTTGTTTCACAGTGTGACTTCATATCAAAGTGAAACTGTCTTGTTCAATGAACTCATTACACAATCCCCTGACATACATTATGTAACAGAAAATGAGAACGATGTGTTCCACCACATAAAAACTAACTTACTGACATTAGGATTACAGTAATCAGATAATAACGCTCAATGAACATTCACAAAATGTATACAAACTTTAAGTATTTAACTCTGTTACAATGCTGAGAATTTACATCCAGTCACCAAACAATGACAGAATGTTATATATGCCACAACGCCTTAAGCAAATAAAGAGTTTGGTTCCAAAATGCTATAAATCCATTTTGATTAATTTGTTGTGTATTTTCAATATGAAAAACACATTTTTACTCAAAGTAAGTTGAGTCACATATGACAGCCTCTGAACTCAGTCAATGCTAATCTTATATACAGGCATTTGACTAAAAATACATTCAGAATTTCTTTTAAGTGTGGGAAGCATTTGCATTCGTGACAGGCTGCAGGTTGAGAACCACTGGATTGGTCTCATGTTTTTCTCTATTCCAGTTTCTATGGTCAAATGATCCATAAACATGCAAGCGTCCTGAAGGAAGGTTAGGGGGTGGAGCGGAGGTTTAAGCCATAGGTCATCCAAATTGGGAACAGAAACAACACCACCCTGTCAAATAAATAAATTATATATATATATATAAAACTTCAGGAGCAAGAAGGCTTCTAGTAGCACCCAAAACACTAAATCGACAGGTGACCATCCCAACCATGCTGGTGCAGCTTGGCCAAGATAGAAAGCTGGGTGATTAAAGTGCAGTTAAAGCGGTTCACCAGTCCATTGCTATGGGGGGTGCAAGGGTTTAGGGCAGGCCCTCTTGATCCCCAACTGTTTATTGACCTCCTCAAACACCTTTGCTTCTCTGGGGCCCTGAATTTGCAGCACATCTCCACTAGCTTGCCATCTGCTATACCCTCAGATGGGTATTTGACACACTTATTGCTTAGGATGGGGAAAACTAAGCTGCCTCTGCCTGACAGCAACACCTCGCAGCCAGTCCCAATCCTACTCTTGCTTTGTTTAACTGATAAAGCCACGTTACTCTGCATAAGCAATGATATAAAACACATATGCTGCTTACACTATTTTAAAACTAATTGTTCTCTCCATCATCAAACAACATCTAAAAAACGTTAAATTCCACAAACTATATATAAACATTTGTATTGTTGATTTAATGCCGAGTTCAAAGCTAAACACTGGAAAAATGAATGGGAAAAATATTTCCGGATCCAAAACTGCTGAAAAACTCTTATATAATGCTGCTAAGGAAACCCATACTTCAAGTCATTCTACAAATGTATTTATTTATTATTATTTTTTTTTAAAGGGTTGTTATTCAGAATATGGCACAGGTAGTTCTCAAATCCTGTCTTGAATGCATTTTGGTATGTTTTCTACTAATTCTACTGCATGCATTGATATTGATAAATTACAGAAGCAATTGATCCTGCAGATATTTGCAGACATTCTTGTAATAGAAACAATTAGGTAACAGGAGGGGTGAAGGAGAGACAAACGTATTGACAAACTGGAAGCCTGGACTCAAATATAGTGTCGTCTTCCATTTTATTGTCCCTCCTATGAATACAGAGTACATCGGCCATCACACTTTGAGGTCTTGCTATTTCACATACATAAGAAGCTGGTTCCAACTTTTCTTTTGCAGCACACTGTTGTCCCACCCTGAATTAGACAATTTTTCAGAAAATGCAAGCAGTAGTGCCATCATAGTAATAATTAAAAATAAAAACACAGCAAAGATCACAGAAGGAATAAAAATAAAACAAATGGTACTGATGCAAATAGACCACGTGCTTAGTAGCTATATTTCAAACATCACCATAAATCTAAGTGCAAGATATGTCATGTCAACAACCTTAGCTAAAGAAAACTCACTAAAAAGTCAATAAAACTTCATGTTAAGAACATGACTTGCTGAAACTTACCATCCAAGCTCAGGAAAATAAAATTATGGCAGATGAATTTTTAAAACAGGTTATCTTTCATACACACGCACAACAAATCACTTATGTATTAGTTCTGAAAGTGGTCCTAAATGGATGAACTTGTATGATTTAAGGACCAGCCTGGATCTACATTGAGCCCTGGGTGATTTAACAAGATGAGGAAGAAATCTCTGAGGAACAAAGACAACTATGCATACTAATATCACAGGTCCAGCAGAGGACGACAAAACACCAAAGCAAGATCAAGACGACGCATTTGCTTCTTGCTACCGGTCAAGAAAAAAAAAAAGAAAAAAAAAATCCAAATAACAGGAGGGTAGCTTGACCTTGGAGCTTTCTTTCAAAACATTTAAAATAGTCAATATACAGTAATCATGTATATGTTAATAGTAAAATCATCACTACAAGGCTTGTATTCTTACTTGGTGGAGAGAAAGAAAAAAAAAAAAAAGAAAAAAAAGTTCTGCTTTTGGTAGAGCCATTGAGAGAGTGTACTCAATTACACGCAGACACCGCTGTGTCCCAAGGGAAGCTTAAGCGTTCACAACACACTTCAACTTCTATCTTGAAAATGCATACATTCAAGCAGCAATAAAAAAATATTTATGGCGAATGCATAATCTCTGGAAAAAAAGGGAAAAAAATACTGTATGAACATCCCTGCTATCATGTCTCTAAATACAAAACCTCTACCCATAATTTGCTTCAGTGTAACAAGAAGTCCTTTTTGTGTTTTTCCGCAGGTAAAAGTCAGTTCTCAGTATATGTATGGATGACAGTCTCATGTATTTCTATTTTCCGGTTTTGTATGGTCGAACGATCCATAAGCATGCAAGCGTCAAAGAGGGGAGCCTGGAGGAAGGTAAGGTGGTGGAGCTGAGGTTTAAGCCAGGGCCGGAAAAGCCTCGGGGTCATCCACATTGGGAACAGAGACACCTCCACCCTGTCAAATTTAAAAGCAACAAACTTCAGGACTACACAAAAGTCATAAAAGCAAGAAGGCCAACAAGAAGAAACAATCATTTATTAATACGAGTTCATGCATTGCTCTTTTTCTTGCGTGTAATGTAAGGGGGCTTTCACACTGGGCTTATTTGCTGCGGCCAAGCGTGACTGTTGCCTTCCGCAGCGTTGGTCTGGTTTAAACACTCACCTTGATTCTATCGAACCCTGGTGCATTTGTGTTCATCTTACATCACAAATGTGCACACCACATGATAGAAAACAGAACAGTCAATACATTGTGCTTTTTTTTAATTAATTTGGTGCTATTATGGATAGCAGAGTGAACAACACTTGGTTTTCTGTACATGCGTCACATGAAGGGTGGCTTTCTGCGGCTTGCAAATGGAATCTTTAGAGGAGACAGCAGATTGCCATTCATTTGCCGGCCTGATTGCACTTGCTATGCGCGATTACACTGCATGTGCACTCTCGCTCGTATCCCAGGTAAATTATCAACATTCTCATCCCTTACATGTGTTTTACTGAACTAAATATACATCGTCATCCGCTAAAACGCATGTACAGGCTACTTTTCTTCCTGAACAAGTGCGAACCTGAGTACGTGCTGCTTTCACATTCACGTAAATCGCACCCGAGTTTGAATACACCCAAACTCAGACCAGCTCCTTCAGGTAGTCTCAGGTTCAGTACCGCAATACAGCTTTCACATTGGCAAATTTTCATGCGTGCCTCCTTTTGAACTAAACTGCCAGTGTGAAAGCACCCTAAATCAAACACCTACTAAATTAGTGAAATCTGGAAAATATAAAACAATGGATGTTTCTACATACATGTACACATGCATTACACAAGCATTCAGCATTTTGCGACAGCACATAGCTTAAGCTGTGACATCACAGACTTTGTGATATTTTTTGGCAAAAATGCTAAATTCCATTCTTAAATGGTTAGTTTTTATATTAAATATAATTTTATGGCCAGTAATTAATATTTTTGATCTTAAAGGGTTAGTTCACCCCAAAATGAAAATTCTGTCTTTAATTACTCACCCTCATGTGCTTCCAAACTCGTAAGACATTCGTTCATCTTCAGAACACAAAAGATCATCTTTTTGATGACAGAATACTGTCAGATTTCCTTCCGTAGACTGCCATCGCAAACTTTTTCTCACATATAAACATTGATCATCAAGCAGAAGCTCAACCTAACCTGAATGAAGCACAAGAACAAACCTCTTCCGGAAGCGCAAATGGGCTGAGTAGCGCACGAAAATTAACCTCATTGGTTACGCAGCACGTTTGAGCTTCTGGCAGAAGTTTGTTTTTCTGCGTCATTCGGGTTAGGTTGAGCTTTTGTTTATGTTTGCTGATCAAGGTTTATAAGAAAGTAAAAGCCTAAATTAAATCTGTTCATTATAAGCAATTGAGTCTCTTCAAAAAATTTGGACTAAACCACTTAATTTCAAATGAATTACTTTTCTGATCTCTTTATGAACTTTTTGAAGCGTGACTATTCAGTTGCGAAGGACAGCATCTGACAGCATTATGTCATCAAAATGATCTTAATTTCCAAAGAACAACAAAAGTCTTACGGGTTTGAAACAACATAAGGGTGAGTAATTAATTACAGAATTTTCATTCTGGGTTGAACTAACCCTTTAATTCACAATTCAGCTAATATTCGCAGGTTTGACAGTAATAAATTGGTAATCACTAAAATAAAACTAAATCACTAAAAAGTACAAAGTGCAAATAAAAACAAGTATGAAAATCAGAGCATTTTTATTTAAACTTTCCATTTAACTGTGCCAGTCTTGTACTGCGTTACACCCAACAAACAGATCCAATCAAAAATACTCAAATAAAAATTACTGAATTTTATAATAATAATAATAATAATAATAATACGTTCTTGTAGCTCTTTGTTGGGATTATTACAATTATTATGGGTTTATGTATTATTATCCAAGTAAAACACTGATATAATGATTAGTGATATCAGTATCAGGGGCAGACAAGATTTTTATTTGATATAAGCAGTACTTGCTACAAATTTGCATACAAAAATAGGAGTAAATGTCTGTTATTTACCTTCTCAGATCTGCCTCCACCTCGGCTTGGCCGTCCACTACCACCACCACCACCGCCGCCGCCGCCGCCACCACCACCACCACTACTACCACCACCACGACCACCACGGCCTCCACGAGAACCTCCACGACCACGTCCTGGTCGACCCAAGTCTCCGAAGTTTATCTCCAGCTGGGAGGTGATGTCATTGGCTGGCTTACGGAAGTGGTGATCTCCACCTTCTTCAGCCTTTAAGAAATAATATTACAGGATCAGCTCCAGGAAATAAATCTAATCCTACCCAATTTCACATAATGAGCCAAGTAACTATGATCACAGAACTGACTCCACAATCCAACTTGTAGTATAAATGTAAACAAGTCAATACTCAAAGCAAGCTATGCGGGTGGCCCATTAGAACAATGACAGAGCAAGCATGGACATGCTGTCATCAGAGTAGGTAAACTGCATTAAGCGGGAGTGTTTGGGGAAGAAAATCAATGTGAGCAGAGTGGGTAAACTTTGGTGGAAGTGGACGGATGCAGAACTTAAACTTGCAAAAGAGGGATTTAAAAAAAATTCAGCATGTCACTGTGTGTCACTGTATGGCCATAGATTCTTGAATTCTGGCAATGTACTAGGTAAAATGGTTACCTATACACAAACTGAAAAGCAACTTTAAAAGGTTGACCATCTGAGTGCCTAAAAGGTTAAAAAAAAAAGTAACAAATTTGGACAAATACCTTGTGGAATGAGTCAGGATCAACATCTCCAGCTTCAATCACAGATCCAGCATGCCGCTGCATACACAAAAGCAGAGATTAGTCTTGAAACCATAAAAAGACTGCCATTTACAAGATTGGAAAAATTGACAAATTTAACCTACCGTGCCAACTTCCTCACTCTTTGACTTGTGCAGTACATAGCCCTTCTTCCACTGACTGTCGTTACCTTCGTTGGGCTTGCGGATGTTGAATTCAACTTTGGACCGTTCTTTGTCTTGCATGGCCTTCCATTCATCCAGTGTCATTTCCTTAGGACCTTCATCCTTCACCTCCTCTACTTCATTCTCCCTACACACACAATCAACCAAATAGCATGCTCTTTGTACATCTAGCATTTTCATTTCTTCACATAGAATAGAATAGCACTTGACACTCACTTGTTTTCGGAGTCGACAGGGGCTTGCTCTTCCCCTTCAGGAACAGGCTCAGGGGCTGCAGACTGATCAAGCTCACTGTCAAATCAGACACTATTATTAGATCTGGGGAACACTTGAAATTATCACTAAACATTTATGCTATCTTTCATAAATCTTAAATTTCATAAACGTACCCCAAATTTGGCAGTTAATTTGACACTATGGTAATGATCTAGGGCTGCCTTCGACTAAAGATTTTTCTGGTCGGTTAGGAGTCATTCATTTTAAGTGATTAGTCGACTAATGGCACATTCATTAATAACCATATAAATCATAATAGAGAGCCTTTAATGCCTACACAACCTAATCAGCGTTTAAGCGCAAACAAAGCTTGCCACAGTGCACCGGCAGAAGTAATGATTATGAATGCATCTGGGAAAAACAACAAGAAGATTGCTTTAACATTTTAATAATTAATTGATACACTAGTCAGTTGTTTTCTGTATTTTCGGCTGCAGTGATGAAGTCGACGATGCAAGTTTACTTGGTGTTTTTTTTTTTTTTTTTTTTTTTTGTGCATTCAAATTCACAGAGAGAGACGGCAGAAAGCTCACCCTGTTTGCTTTCATTATTTGACAAAAGCACAGCATGTTGTTATTTTGAGTGTCCACAAGTAAAAGTAGACTCTTCACAGATTCAAAATATGCTACTCTAAGGGTGCTTTCACACCTGCCTCATTCAGTTCAGTTGAATCGCACTAGAGTTCATTATCCCCTTTGGTGTGGTTCGTTTGGGCAAGTGCGAAAGCAGTAATCGCACTCGGGTGCACTCCAAAAGCGGACCAAACTTGCGTACCGAGACCTCCTTGAAGAGGTGGTCTCAGTACGCTTTTAAACGAACTCTGGAGCGGTTCACTTGAGATGTGAAAGCAATCTGACCCAACGAACCAAACGATATCATAATTCATAATGGAAAATGTGTTACATAAAAAGCAGTAGTGTTTGATTCTGTGAGTGAGCACATTATTTACTATAACTGAAAACCAAAGAGCGCGTCTTCATCTCAAATGTTGTGTTATAGAATGCTGTCTCGACAAAGCCTTGATTCCCGCTCTGCTGCATTATTACATATATGGTCTCGACACACTGACACAGCCTACTAGACAGCGCTGGGAGATCCAGAGAGAGAGAGCGCACGCACGTTTGAATTTGCCACAGCATTAATATGAATGTAGTTTAAAATTTAACAGGGAATGAAGGCTACATTCATATAGTGTTTGTGTGCGTCTCAACAGTTACAAATAAAGCCACAATAAGCTCATAGAGCAAACTTTTCAATCGTTATTTTGAAGGATGACGCTGAGAAAACTCTGACCAATAAGGACAGTTGTACTCACATGTGACTTGCATAAACACATTTTGGTATGCTTTAAAATGTTGCCATGTGAAAGCGAAACGAACAAAGAAAAAAAAAAAAAATGCAACATTTTAACAAATTTAGTCCCCGTTTTGGAACAAAACAAATGATCCATAGGTGTGAAAACACCCTTATCCGTATGACCAAAAATGGCAGAGAATTTTAAGTGCAAGTGATTGCACTGGTGCCTCCATGTTAGCTGTCATGCAGTTAGCACGCTACTATTCAGCTTTTACACTCCGCACAAACACTTGAATAGCTCACATTTTTCTTGGTCAACATCAAAGCGAGCGCCATGTAAAGTTGCTACTACTAACACATTTCAGATTATAAGCTATATTTGAGGTCGATGAATTATGGGTAAATTTTTTATTTTTTTTTGCTTACCAAACACTTCTAATTACAGGGTTCATACACAATTTCTATAAATAAATTTCCATGACTTTTCAGGCAAACATTCATGACCTAACGTTCCATAAAACATCTGTGTATACATTTAAAATAAAAATAAAAATCTATGTTCAAATTTTTAAATCACAGCAGCATATAACTAATTAAGGACAATCTTTTTTTTTAACCTTCACAAGTTCAATTTTTATGATTACCTGTTTTGTCTTTTACATCAAATACTTAAATTTAACCAATTACTTAAATTATACTATACAGAATACTATATAGACCAGTGGTTCCCAAACTTTTTAGCTTGGAGTACCCCCTGAAGGGACTACCATCCTTCTGCGTACCCCCTCTCTTCCACTTCGACTGTAGTCACACCTTTACCATTAAGGGACAATATTTGCCTCCTAAATTGATTTTCCAGTGAATTTTTTTTAGCTTTATGAATAACTTTATAAAATAAATAATGTTTTAAATAAAAACTAATCTCCAATAAAGAAATATGCAATGATGGTAAAACTATTAAATATTAAACTAAAACCGCCAGTAGGTGGCAGCAAGTCACTGTTTTTATGAATGAGTCATCGAGTCATTCATTCAACGAAGCTAGTGGCTGTGAATGAATCATTGACTCTCACGATTCGTTCAAAGCCGCAGAATTGTTCGCGAAACAGATTTTCACAGTGTGTTGTAGTTCTGCTGTGGTTTTCGTTAGAACTATTATTTCATTACAAAATAGAGTAAATACTGACAGTACAGTGTTTAAAATTTACGTTTTATTTTTTGAACTGTTGTATAATAATGCCACATTTACAGTCATGTGGATATTTGGAAACAAATGCGTTCTTGCTCGTTATCATCATTAAATACAAGAACTCACACAAGGTATGCTTTTGTATCGGAGAAAGTTTGAGTCTTAAATCGAAATTAATCCATTATCTGTGTCTATATTTGTTCTTCATGCGAGTAAGTGCTAAATCCCAACTTTTACAAAGGTGCATTGTCGAGAATGACAGTAGCCTAATTTAGCGCGATTTAAGGCAGCAGACTCTCCACGCAATCTATCATTTGCATGCTGCTTGTTTTACAGTCTATGGTGGATACAGTAATTTTTGACTGCAAATGATGAGGTAATTTAATTAAAAATACATGCTCGATTTTAATATTATTTTAAGGAAGAATTAACTACTCAGCATTTTGTTCACGTACCCCCAGGGGTACACATACCCCAGTTTGGGAACAACTGATATAGACCATTACCAATAAAATTTTATCATTAACAAAAGCCATCTTTACACTGCGAAGGTGTAACAGAAGCTGAATCTGAAATAGCATAAATGTTTATTTACACAGACTGTTTCATGTTACTCAAACGATAAAATTAACAAGAACTCATTACAGGGTCAATTAATGCTCTTGATATTGTAATAATGATTATTAATGTTACTTAACAATACATAAAAATGTTTTTGTGTTTGGGGAAACTGTACTACATACTATTCTGGCTACACAGATAAAAGAACCATTTATGATGAATACATTATTTTAACTGAATTAAACTGTACACAGAAAGGGAGCACAGATTGTGTCTGATTGTGAAGCTGTCCATAACTTGGGTCTAGGGCAAGTTTAAGCACCCTCACAAACACTGCGGTTAAAATCACAGAAGTGTACCACAGTGCGACATAATTCTCTTACATCAAATCTGCACTTTGTTGTTTATGATAGGAGAATTCACGAGTTTCATTCAGAATTCAGTCAGAGAACACACACACTGAACAAAACTCTTTGTTTCAGCAATGACTTAACTGAAGGCCTCACAGTTGTGACTGGCCATCACATTCATAAGCTCAACAGATACGTGTAATTGGTTAAAACAAAATCTGATGGAATGCCGCTGTCGGATGGATTCTTCAGATGAACATTAAGAATTTTAGTTTGTTTAAAGGTGCCATCAAACGATTACAAGATGTAATATAAGTCTAAGGTGTCCCCTGAATGTGTGTGAAGTTTCAGCTCAAAATACCCCATAGATTTTTTTAAATTCATTTTTTTAACTGCCCATTTTGGGGCATCATTAAATATGAGCCGATTTATGCTGCTGCCCCTTTAATTCTCGTGCTCTCCGCCCACGGAGCTCGCACTTGCCTTAAACAGTGCATAAACAAAGTTTACACAGCTAATATAAGCCTCAAATGGATCTTTAAAAAGTGTTTGTCATGCATGCGGCACGTATGTGGCGGATTATGTGAGTATTGTATACTGTTATATTGTTTACATTTGATTCTGAATGAATTTGAGGCTGTGCTCTGTGGCTAACGGCTAATGCTACACTGTTGGAGAGATTTATAAAGAATGAAGTTGCGTTTATGAATTATACAGACTGCAAGTGTTTAAAAATGAAAATAGCGACGGCTCTGTGCTGCTCCGGACGTTAATACTGCCTGCCCTTGTCTAATGCCTTTCATAATGTTGGGAACATGGGCTGGCATATGCAAATATTGGGGGCGTACACCCCGACTGTTAAGTAACAGTCGGTGTTATGTTGAGATTCGCCTGTTCTTCAGAGGTCTTTTAAACAAATGAGATTTATATAAGGAGGAGGAAACAATGGCGTTTGAGACTCACTGTATGTCATTTCCATGTGCGGAACTCTTGTTATTTAACTATGCCAAGATAAATTCAATTTTTAATTCGAGGGCACCTTTAACCAATATTATCACTTAAACATACATTGTATTATATAAATATTTTGAAAAATTCTCATGACTTTTCTAAAACTTTCTGGGTTTATTTTTCCAAAACTCAAAATGGAAATTGCCATTTTAAAATTCCCTGACTTCTCCAGGTTTTTCCATTACAAACCCTGTAATTAGAATCAACAAGAGTCACATCATAAGTGATTCAGATATTTTAGAAAATCTACAATATTTCTGTATGACACATTGGTCAAGCATGACGTCAACTTACCAAAAAAGCTGCTACAACCACAAGCCTCAAATATTTTTCATCTACAATCCTACCTGGCTTCTTCCTTCACATTGCCCCAGTTGTGCGGGCCACTCCCACCGCGCTTCTCCTCTCCTTTCTGTCGACTAAGACAGAAGAACATTCCAGTGAGAGTGCAACAAAACACCTTTAACCATTTGTTACTGCTGGCACACTTACGATTTGTCATTGCCGCTGTGTCTATCGAAGTCACGTTTGCCCCGGGAATCAAAACCATCTCCACGTCCCATGCCTCGTCCACGACCACCTCTGCTCCCACGTCCTCCTCCTCCACGTCCTCGTGATGGTTTATCTCCAATTGGCAATCTTGAGCTACAAAAAAAGGCAAAAAAAGAAGCTTGGATGTAGCTATTCATCACATGGTGTTTTAGTGGATTTATTACCATGGTGGTTCTACAACTTGCACTGCCGGACCGCATCCGCGTGCAGTGTGAATGCTCTAATCCGTTAACATGGGCATGGGAAAAAAAAAAATGCCCCGCATACACACTGCAGACGGAGTGTGTGTGAAATGGGCGTTAGTCCAATAAAAGCTTTTATTGACACCAGGCCCATCAAACAACCTGGAATGTGCTTATCTATAGGTGTAATGCCACCTCTGCAGAAGAAATCAACGCCTACATAATTGCAGAGGAGAGCGATACAGGACAAAAATAACATTACCCTTCAAAGGATTCTAATGCTAGGAATATGTTTTTTTTATTTTCAACAATGTGAATGTCTCTGTTGAGCTTTATTTATTTGCATTCACAATTTAACTGTGGATTCTTTGGTAAATCAATCGCATTTTGGTGCAGGCTTTACAATATGGACTTGACAGTAATGCAACAACATGTAAGTAAGTGTGTTAATTCTAATGCCTGATTTGATATGTAATGTTCTATGTATAGTCAGATGTTCTTTGTCTATGTGTCAGTAAATCAAACCAGTGAAGAAACAGAGAAAACATTGTGAAGTTGACTTAGTAGGATGAAAATAAACTAATTAAACTGATTAAATTATACAAAGAAAGCGATAAGAGAACGCTACCTTTGCAATAGCTGGAGCTGTCAAACAAACAGCGCAAGTTTATCAGTGAATGAGTTCTGGACTAAGGCTGTGACGATAACCGCATCATTTTTTTTTCTTTTTATTATTTGCTAGTGAAAGTTACAGGAATACATATGGTGTGTTATATGAAGTATAAACAATTCGTCATTGTTTGCAAATTTCTTCCAATGTCTTCCGTCCCGGCAGCGTCTGCAGTATTTCCTGTTTTTTTGGTTTTTTTTGCAAGGTGGTGGGGGGTGTCTGCTGAACGAACAGCAAGAGCAGAACGAATGTGTCAAACGTTTTAAACTCAACAAAATTGTGAAATGCATATATCAAGAGCATGCTCACAGATGAAAATAACAGAACAAAACAGTGTTGGATGAAGTAGATTAGCGCCCTGCACGGGCCTCAAATATAGGCCTTATCCAGTCTTTTTTTCCCCCCTTCTCCCAAAACAGCTTATATACTACCGTTTCAGCTATTAAAATAGTTCAGTTTTGTATGTAATGTAAAAATGGTTATATTTCGTTCCTTTTCTTTATAAAATTAATTTACAAAAACGTTTGGAGCATTTGTTAGTTAAGAGTTTTTTTTTTTTTTTTTTTTTTTTTTTTTGAAGTAGGCTAATGGCCAAGCGGCCAGCGGCAGACAATGAGTTGATCATAGTCTATGTTTTAATAAATTTAGCCTTCTCAAATCATAAGGACTTGTCTAAAATATAATCTATAGATATAAAACAGTTCAAGCATATCACAATGTTAGTTTAAATGTTTAAATAAATGTGCGCTCTTAGACGCATACCCAATCGTTTGTACGGAGTGAAGCTGAAGCGGGCTCTGCAGGACATGGAGGCGTTAGCGAGATCTCTTGCATTTTTTTTTAACAGTGGAAACATCTTAAAATAGGCATTCATTTTTGCTCATAAAGGTACGAGTAATACGTCATTCCAAACTGTAAAGGTCTACTTTTGTTAGTGTACACTCACAATATCAACAAAACGTTGTGCTTTTCTGCAGTCTCTGGCTTGAACAGGGGCGCTTCACACAGGCATGACAAATATATATAGAAAGCTTTAAATTGCTACTTTAAAACGAAATAATTCAAATCGAAAATAGAAACTCTTTCATTATGTAATCCGTGCATTTCTCTCTAAAGGCACATTCAATGAGGAGATGGCCAGTCATTTTTTTTCTTCTTCATAACCATAATTGATGGATGTCTAAAATATAAAAATAAGGAAAGGCCTAAAACTGGCCCGATTAAAATTTGCGTTTTATTTTATAATTCGATACAATTAAAAAAATGAAACAAATTATAATGGCATATGTGTAAAACTTTGTCCTATAATCGTATAGCTGCTTATATATTCTGATTTTCATGTTGCTCTGTTCTGAATAGGCCTACCTTAAAATGTGAAGGATTTGCTGCAACGCAATTTTGTCTGATATATGAATATATTTACTAGCCTATTTTTTAATCCATACAGCAAATGCTTTAAAACAGCTTTTATATATAGTCTACATCTCAGGGCCGGGTTTCCCGATAATGATTTATCTTAGCGCTTAAGAGCGTTTTCTACGAGGCATTTTGCGTAATGCAACGGATGAGTTTGTTCGTTCATTGCAACACATTTTTTTTGTGTGTTATCTCTTCAATGAATGAGGAATTTGTTGGATCTTCTATGCAAGGAAAAAATGCTAATACTTACAATGTTAGTTCTTGTATGACATGGCTCTCTTTTCATACAGATTACATAAACAGAGAATGTTTGTTTTCGATTTGACTTGCACGATTAAAAACCTGACATTTCAACATTTTAGACATAAGTGTAATTTTTTTTGTCATTAGTATCCACTAAGTTAGTTCATTTTCTGAGAACTATCAGATTGGAGTTCGTTCAGAGGGAGACGAGAGATCATGCATCATGTTAGTTTTCTTTATTTTACAAAAAGCACAACATTTAATTTTTACTGTGAGTGCACACAAATGAAAGAAGATATTCCACAGATTAAAATGGTGTATAACTCTTAATTGTATGTGCAACATTAATGGAGTATTGAGTCTCTTTCACACTGGTAAGAAAAAAAATGCAGTGGTATCACCGGCAATACCTCAGACCTCAGAGTGTTAAATAATAAAGAAGACCGACTGCTTTTTTCCATGTTCATTTACAAGCTGCATGCGTTCTTAAGTCATTATATTTCCACGGAGGTCAGGGGAGGGGGGTTGCGATTAACCGCCAAACCGCGGTGATATGTTGCGTCTTCACTGCGGTAAGAAAAATCCCATACCGTCACAGCCCTATTCTGGACACACACCAAAACTCCCACTTTATTCAACGAATCTCTTAGTTACAATGCTTTTGCACTTATAGTTATGATAAAAGCATTCATTAGTGTGCAGAAATTGAGTTGCAATGACGAGATCACTGCTTCCGTGCACTCAACATGCCTGCTACATGTCGGCTACAATCTTTATCACTGCAGCCTTTCATGCCACTATCTAAATATAACGCCATAGATTAAATGTAATGCATCACTTTCATGATTAGTTAACTTGAGAGCTGTAATAGTAAAAATGTGCTAAAAGTTTTTGAGAGAGTAATACTTAGCTATTTCAAATGGAAAGATGTTAGCCAATAACAACAGTGGGCATTTACACTAAAGTCTCACAGCAGAAACACCCCTTAAAACCTAAAATCAGGGTAGGAAACATGCTTTTTATTTCTAAATTATGACAATTTTTGATATAAAAATCATACTATCGTTATAAGTGCACCCCAGAAAACATAAAACAAAACAATGCAGTTCATGACCCCTTTATTCTAATGATTAATCAATTAATGTTAATGCTGCCCTCAAATGTTAATCTAGAGTCTATTTATTACCAAGGCTTTTGTCAGTAATACAGCCAAAATGGGGGAAATGTGAATAGCTGCGCCGCAAGTCGATTTAAGGTGTGCTCCTAGATTTTCTGCTTGTGCTCCTAAAATTTTTAGTAAAGGGCTACAGTGGTTCTAGTAAAAAAAAAAAGTTAGTCTGGAGCCCTGTAGAAGTGTGTTTTGTTATGTATGCAGTATGCAAGGAGGGAGTGAAATGACAGTATAGGGGGGGGGGAGAAAAAAAGAAAAAAAAACCTGTTAAAACCGTTCAGTGCTGTCATAACACAAACAGAAATAATGTACATCGGTTCTGTTATAGGTTTGGTTATTGGGCACAAACATAATATCGTTGTAAAAAAAAAAAAAAAAAAAAAAAAGGTAATATAGGTCGATCTCTATTCAAAATGCCATTTACTGTTTGAATTTCATGATAAAATTAATAGAACAGACCCTTTTCACAGACTGTGATGACGCGTTTTAACGGTCATCAATATTGTAAATCCTGCAAATTTTTTTATATTTTTTTTTTTTTTTTTTAAACGTATGTACATTTATAAAACTATACTTAGTTTATTACCTTTGCATCAAATTACAAAAAACTAGTTAATGTTGATGTGATAACGTTGAACGTTGGGTTTCTAATACATCAGCAAGTGACAGTAAAAATGACATCTTTCTCTCTTCTGACTGCCGTCATCAATTGCTTTTTATTTTTTTCCTCTATTTGAAAGTTGTGAAAAAACTATTGTGGAGTTTTTCTTTTGCTATTTGAGCAAATGGAAACACAAAAATATATGTAATGTATTCTCTCATTCACACCTATAGAATTTTAAAATTTTACCCAACTATGACAACTTTTGCTTCTGAGAAACACGGAAATGTGAAAAGGGTCTATTTGAAAGCTTAGACTTTGTTTTATATCAAAAATAATTACTGGATGGAAGGCAAGCTACAAATAAATGTTTAGTGAAGTTTTGCTCATGCACCAACTGAAAACATAGATTAAAATTGATTGACAGCATTAGGACTGGGTTGACCAAATCGGTCAGTTACATTGTTTCAATTATAACAAAACTCACTTGTCCGCAGAGAACTCGCCACCCTCTGGCTTATCATCAGCTGGTTTATCAAAGCGGCGTTCACGAGGAGGTCGTCTGTCTGGCCGCCTGTCGCCAGGCCGACCCTCTCCTTGACCTCCTTGGTGTTGGGAGCTGGCCTGACCCTGCTGCTCCGGCCTCCGACCAACCCTCCTTATTCCTAAAACAAATATACAGACATTCATTAAACACAGGTGAAAAAGCCCAAGAAAGCCTAAGAACCTGTGAATTTATTCAATTCAATTTAAACAACACATACTTCATTCAGGGCAAATGAGAACTTATTTTATGAAATATTCTTTTAGATCTGACTGCTGCATGTGATGGCGAAAAGAAGTTGTTGGCTGGGACCATAAATGTATGTAAAAAAAAAAAAAAAAAAATCCATCCTACTGATGTTTGAAGATACAGCTTTTCAGTTACTAGCTCAGATCTTAAAGCACTATGACACCTATTTTGTCATTTAAGCAAGTAAGAATACAAACAGTAACTACCTTAAATATGACAATATAAAATGACACATCAGACTGGTCAATACTAGACTAAATTTGACAACTTGAACGAGTTACTGCATAGATCTTCTTTCCTGTCACGGCACACCTTATGAAATAAAAGTGAAAGTGCTCTCATACAGATTTGCATAACATCAAAACACGCCGACATTTTCTCCATGTGAAAATCAGCACACTGTGAAATAAAATATAATCAAATTACATTCACATAAGGCTAGCATATTAGCATGTGGCTAAGGCAGCTACGCAGTTATAAATCATGTGAAGTTGATCAAATCATGATCAAATAGAGATGTTGACATGTCAGAGGCGAAAAAACAGGTGAATAAAACGTATGCTGAACGTAACTCTGGGACTTTCGCTTTCAAAATATTGTGTTAGTGCACATCAAATGTCGACAACACAGCAGCTCCATGTTGACTTCACTGCTATGTTTATATGCACACTAGCACTTCGTCAGTTGCCCTGTCCTATAACCTACTTAACTGCCTAACTAGACAGCATTTTAGGCACCACATGCTCGTTCCAAACTAATTTATGGCGCGTTTGAAAGGGTCACGTCAGCATTTTACAGGCGCGTTTCCGACTCCACAGCGTTAAGGGGTTGGAGCCTGTCTATAATGTCCAAATATTGTCTAGGCTCATTACAATTGAGACGCATCCGATATTTAGTTCTGAACCTTCTACATACCCTCCTTCTTAAGTGGCACAGCGGCCTGGATGTCTTCTTTCTTGTCCTGCGCTGTATTTTTCCTGTCTTTCTGGGACTCTTTCTTCGGCTGTTTAGCGGCTTGAGCTGCCGTCTTCGAGCCGCCCGACGCGGCCGCATCTTTCTTCTTGTTTTCGGCCGCCTTTAATATCTCGAACGGGTCGGATTCGTCATCTAATAGCTGGTCGAACCGATTGGTAACGACGCAGCCGAAGCCTTCTTGCAGATGCCCGGGCATGATGGCGCCCCAACAACGGGATTCTCCTCCGATTCTTCGAGGCTTCGAGCGAACGGCTCACGGTGGACAACCACAAGATGGCCAAGGAAGACACCTGCTTCTCTTCCGGCGCTCTCAATATCCGGGACATTACCGCTCTCACGTCATATGGGGGGTGTAGTTTTATTGTTCTGTGTGCAGTTCACCGGGATGACGCGTTTTTGTAGGCCAACCCGGAAGTTAGCGGCGCACGGGTTCCCTCGGTTGAAAGCCTATGCATTTTTCCCATAGACTTTTGGAAAATCGCAGAAAATAAGCTCTGTGTTTAACAAAGGGTTATGACACGTACACGTTTTGTCTATCAAGATAATCTTTACAAGTTAACACAAAATTTATAGATTTTGAAGCCTAAATGAAGTCGTCAGATATAAAAGGCTAACAGTAGGCTATAAACTTACTACAGCACACCATGGTCGCGGATCAACGTCGTCACCACCAAGCTTCCTCAAACTGTATTTAAAAAACAACTTTATTTATAATCAGCGAGCATGTTTTTGATCTGCACTGTGTATGAATACTTATCCGCTTTTTCTTGAGAAATGCTGTCCAAATGTCCCGTTTTTAATGATGACGTCTAAAGTCCCCGCCAAAGGAAGTAGTCCCTTTTAGCAATTTGTTAGCAACCGCCGAATTTCAGACACAGTAAAAGTTTAAAAAAAAAATCACAAGTGGTGGGTTATAACTGGTATGTTTTATGTTATAGATCAAAACGTGAAAGTATTTAGAGGCTTTGTTAACCACGGACCTTATTTCAGGCAATTTAGCAAAAACCCATAGACTTTACGGCGTTGGAACCGGAAGTCCTAAAATGCTATCTCGCTTCCGGGTTTTGCCTACAAAAATGCGTCATCCCTGGGGTGAAAACATTTGAGACTGGCTGGGCTGTATGCTGGAATTAATCGTAGGCTATATTAAGAGTAGCCTATTCAGTGTACTTTTTGTTAGTGTCATTGTGTTAAAGTAATTATGAATTTAAATATGATTGTTAAGTGATGATTATTTTGAACCAAACTTAATCAACACTGAACTGACTTCAGTTGAATATGACACTGTCTTATTTAGAGATGTTATACAGCAGAATTTAATTCTTTTTGCATCATTGATCATTATTTTCCTGTAAATCTGCTTTGAGACAATGTGTATTGTTAAAGGTGCTATGAATAAAGGTGACTTTGACTTGGTTATATGTAAAAATGTAGGAAATTATAATAGATGTAACTAGATGAGTAAAGTTCATAGACAAACTTTAAGTTGGCTTGAAAAAGCCTAGCCAGAAGGTTTGGATTAGTTTTAAAAGCTTGAAGTTTGAAGCTTTTTAGTTTGAAATAGTTGAAGTTTATTTTAGTAGTTAATGTATGAATAAGTAAGTGTGAGTGAGTGTGTGTAGATAGATATAGTTAGTTAGATAGTTAGATGGTTAGTAAGTAAGTTAGATAGTTAAAAAGTTAGTTAGTTTATGAGTTTGAATGAGTTTGAATGGCTCAGTAATAGTACATTGAATGGAAGCTTCATTGAGTTTAATGGGCTTCAGTTTGTTTTGATTTGAATTTTAACAGTTGGAGTTTGATGGAATGTTCAGATTTTCAATGTAAGTCAATGGGAGTTTTTTCCAGTTTTAATCAGCATTTTTAGGAAAACCGTAAGTTGGATCAGTCTGAAAAGATATAGCAACTCGAGTCAGAACAGATTGAAGGTCTGGGCCGAGTTTGGTGGTTGTAGCTTTAAAGCTCTAGGAGGAGATGCAGTCTAAAATTTGGCTCAGAAGAAGACAGAAGAATAACTAGATAAAAAAGTTTGAAGACAAACTTTAAGTTGGCTTGAAAAAGCCAGTCCAGAAAGTTTGAAATAGTTTTTAAAGTTTTCAGTTTGAAGTTTGAAAGTTTGAAGTTTGAAAGTTTAAGTTTAGTAGTTTAGATAGATAGATAGATAGATTTAGTTTGATAGATAGATAGATAGATAGATAGTTGTCACAGATGGTTACTATGGAGTTTTATAGAGTTATTAGCATGTTCTTAGCCTAATTTAGCACTTAGCTAATAGATATTAGCATGTAGCTATTCACTGCTAGCATGTGTAGCATGTTGGAAGTAGAGATTGCTAGCATGAGTCAAAAGAGCCAACCGCCATGTCTCTACAATGTTCTGATGCAGAGATATAGATCTTACAAAACGGTTGCTAGGGTACTGTTTGGTTGCTAGGGAGTGGCATGGCAGCTACCAATGATAATACTCCAAAGATTGCTTGACAATATAAACCAAACCCCATGTCTCTACGATGTTTTGATGCAGAGATATATATCTTGCAAAACGGTTGCTAGGGTACAGTTTGATTGCTAGGGAGTGGCTTGGCAGCTACCAATGATAATACTCCAAAGACTGCTTGACAATATAAACCAAACCCCGTGTCTCTACGATGTTTTGATGCAGAGATATAGATCTTGCAAAACGGTTGCTGGTACTCTGTTTGGTTGCTAGGGAGTGGCTCGGCAGCTACCAATGATGATACTCCAAAGGCTGCTTGACAATATAAACCAACCCCCATGTCTTTACGATGTTCTGATGCAGAGATATAGATCTTGCAAAACGGTTGCTAGGGTACTGTTTGGTTGCTAGGGAGTGGCTCTGCAGCTACCAATGATGATACTCCAAAGGCTGCTTGACAATATAAACCAACCCCCATGTCTTTACGATATTTTGATGCAGAGATATAAATTTTGCAAAATGGTTGCTAGGGTACTGTTTGGTTGCTAGGGAGTGGCTTGGCAGCTACCAATGATGATACTCCAAAGGCTACATGACAATATAAACCAACCCCCATGTCTGTACGATGTTCTGATGCAGAGATATAGATCTTGCAAAACGGTTGCTAGGGTACTGTTTGGTTGCTAGGGAGTGGCTTGGCAGCTACCAATGATGATACTCCAAAGGCTGCTTGACAATATAAACCAACCCCCATGTCTTTACGATATTCTGATGCAGAGATATAAATTTTGCAAAATGGTTGCTAGGGTACTGTTTGGTTGCTAGGGAGTGGCTCGGCAGCTACCAATGATGATACTCCAAAGGCTACTTGACAATATAAACCAACCCCCATGTCTGTACGATGTTCTGATGCAGAGATATAGATCTTGCAAAACGGTTGCTAGGGTACTGTTTGGTTGCTAGGGAGTGGCTCGGCAGCTACCAATGATGATACTCCAAAGGCTACTTGACAATATAAACCAACCCCCAAGTCTTTACGATGTTCTGATGCAGAGATATAGATTTTGCCAAACGGTTGCTAGGGTACTCTGTTTGGTTGCTAGGGTATTGCTATGAGGTTGCTAGGAGTTTCTATATATGATATTTATTAGTTAGATAGATATTAGTTAGATGGATAGATAGATATTAGTTAGATAGTTATTAGTTAGATAGATATTAGTTAGATAGATTACCCTACACACCCTAATCAATAAACACGTAAAACAGACCAAAAACGGAAAAATATTTGCATGCTTTGTCGATTTCAAAAAAGCATTTGATTCTATTTGGCATGACGGATTATATTACAAACTTTTAGAAAGCGGTGTAGGGGGTAAAGCTTACGACATTATTAAATCAATGTATTCGAACAACAAATGTGCAATACGGATTGGCAACAAACATACAGAATTCTTCACCCAGAAGACAGGAGTGCGGCAGGGCTGTAGCCTAAGTCCAACGCTGTTCAACATTTACATTAATGAACTAGCGGTGCAGCTGGAACGGTCTACAGCTCCCGGACTCACTCTACAAGACAAGAACATCAAGCTCTTGCTGTATGCAGATGATCTGGTGCTGCTGTCACCCACTGCACAGGGACTACAGCAGCACCTGGACCTGCTGGAGAACTACTGCCAGAACTGGGCCCTGGCAGTAAACCTCAAGAAGACCAACGTTATGGTCTTCCAGAAAAAGCCCAGATGTCAGGAACACAGATACCAGTTCAGTCTAGGCAGCACCGCCCTAGAACACACAATGCAGTACACTTACCTCGGTCTGATCGTCACTGCATCGGGGAGTTTCAGTATGGCAGTGAATGCTCTCAAAGATAAAGCTCGAAGAGCTCTATACGCCATCAAGAAAAGATTCCAAAACATTGATTTACCAATTCCAATCTGGTGTAAAATCTTTGATAGTGTCATTCAGCCCATTGCGCTGTATGGAAGTGAGGTTTGGGGTCCACTCAGTGATCAGAGCTACACTAGATGGGACAGACATCCAACAGAAGTCCTACACACAGAATTCTGTAAAATGATCCTAAAATTACAAAGAAGAACACCCAATAATGCATGTAGGGCAGAATTAGGCCGATTCCCATTGATTATTAATATGCAAAAAAGATCCCTCAAATTCTGGATGCATCTAAAATCAAGTCCCACAGAATCGCTACATTTTAAAGCATTACAAACCCAAGAACTGAACCCCGAAAAGAGTCACCTCAGTCAGCTGGTTCTGAGACTTACTAACCTGACTAACTCTACTAACACTAACCAGTCTCAGACCAGCACTGCTTCTCCAAACATCAAAATAAACCAAATCTTCAAACAATCTAAAAATACATATCTGGAACATTGGGATGAGAAAACTAAAACACAAAGTAAATTACAATTCTATCGAACACTGAAATCAAATTATGAATTAGAAGAATATCTCCAAAGTGTCAAAGACACAAAGCAGAGACGGATCCTGACCAAGTACAGGCTCAGTGAGCACAGTCTAGCAATCGAGACCGGCAGACACAGAAAGAGCTGGCTACCCAGAGAGCAAAGGGTGTGTGTTCACTGCAGGACAGGAGAGATCGAGACAGAGATGCACTTCCTCCTTCACTGCCAAAAATACATATCAATTAGAGATCTCTACTTCACCAAATTCAGTAACGTAATAAAGAACTTTACAGCCATGACTGAAGTAGAACAAATAAAGTTAATATTAGGAGAGGGACCGACAGCAGCACTGGCTGCGAGATACGTGTGGATGTGCCACAGCCTGAGAGACAGCAGGTGAATGTGTGTAATGTGTGTGTCTGACCTCAGTGTGTTTCCCTACCGTCCACCACAGTGACCCTCCGTACATGTGTGTGTGTATATTTGTTTAACCACTGTGGTAACAAATGTTCAGACATGTTCTATTGTGTTACACTGTTAATTTAAGTTTAAGTTATGTTGTAATATTTAATAGCATTATAATATTTTATATTTTCTTCTATTATACAGATGTTTTTATTATTGTTATATGTATGCTTTGGCAATATTGTATTATTTACAGTCATGCCAATAAAGCAATTTTGAATTTGAATTTGAATTTGAATATTAGTTGGATAGTTATTAGATATTAGTTGGATAGATAGATAGATAGTTATTAGTTCGATATTAGATAGATAGATAGTTATTAGTTAGTTAGATACAGTAGATATTAATTAGATAGTTAATAGTTAGATAGTTTTTAGTTAGATATTAGTTAGATGATAGTTATTATTTAGATAGATATTAGTTGGATAGTTATTATTTAGATAGATATTAGTTGGATGGATAGATAGTTATTAGATAGATAGATAGATAGATAGATAGATAGATAGATAGATAGATAGATAGATAGATAGATAGATAGATAAATAGATAGATATTAGTTAGATAGATAGATAGATAGATAGATAGATAGATAGATAGATAGATAGATAGATAGATAGATGATAGATAGATAGATAGATAGATAGATAGATAGATAGATAGATATTAGTTAGTTATATAGATATTAGTTAGATGGATAGATGGTTATTAGCTAGATATTAGTTGGATGGATAGATAGTTATTAGTTAGATAGATATTAGTTAGATAAATATTAGTTAGATGGATAGATAGTTATTAGTTAGATAGATATAAGTTAGATAGATATTAGTCAGATAGTTATTAGTTAGATGGATAGATAGTTATTAGTGAGATAGATATTAGTGAGAGATAGATGAGTTTGAATGAGTTTCAATGGATTAGAAACAGTACATAGCATGGCAGTCTATTTGAGTTTTGAGTCTAATGGGCTTCCGTACTCTTGGCTCATTTGAACAGTCGGTCAATGAAAGTCAATGGGATTTTTCCGAGTTTAAATTGCCATTTTTAGGAAAACCGTAAGTCGGATCAGTTAGAAAAGATATAGCACACTAAGTCAGAACAGTTTGAAGATCTAGTCCGAGTTTGGAGTTTGTGGAGTTAAAGCTCTAGGAGGAGTTAGTCTTGGAAATTCAAGTAAGAGGAATAATAATAATAACTAGATAAAAAAGTTTGAAGACAAACTTTAAGTTGGCTTGAAAAAGCCAGTCCAGAAAGTTTTAAATAGTTTTAAAAGTTTTCAGTTTGAAGTTTTCAGTTTGAAGTTTGAAACTTTGAAGTTTGAAAGTTTAAGTTTAGTAGTTTAGATAGATAGATAGATAGTTGTCACAGATGGTTACTATGGAGTTTTATAGAGTTATTAGCATGTTCGTAGCCTACTTTAGCACTTAGCTAATAGATATTAGCATGTAGCTATTCACTGCTAGCATGTGTAGCATGTTGGAAGTAGAGATTGCTAGCATGAGTCAAAAGAGCCAACCGCCATGTCTCTACAATGTTCTGATGCAGAGATATAGATCTTACAAAACGGTTGCTAGGGTACTGTTTGGTTGCTAGGGAGTGGCATGGCAGCTACCAATGATAATACTCCAAAGATTGCTTGACAATATAAACCAAACCCCATGTCTCTACGATGTTTTGATGCAGAGATATAAATCTTGCAAAACGGTTGCTAGGGTACAGTTTGGTTGCTAGGGAGTGGCTTGGCAGCTACCAATGATAATACTCCAAAGACTGCTTGACAATATAAACCAAACCCCATGTCTCTACGATGTTTTGATGCGAGATATAGATCTTGCAAAACGGTTGCTAGGGTACTCTGTTTGGTTGCTAGGGAGTGGCTCGGCAGCTACCAATGATGATACTCCAAAGGCTGCTTGACAATATAAACCAACCCCCATGTCTTTATGATGTTCTTATGCAGAGATATAGATCTTGCAAAACGGTTGCTAGGGTACTCTGTTTGGTTGCTAGGGAGTGGCTCGGCAGCTACCAATGATGATACTCCAAAGGCTACTTGACAATATAAACCAACCCCCATGTCTGTACGATGTTCTGATGCAGAGATATAGATCTTGCAAAACGGTTGCTAGGGTACTGTTTGGTTGCTAGGGAGTGGTTTGGCAGCTACCAATGATGATACTGCAAAGGCTGCTTGACAATATAAACCAACCCCCATGTCTGTACGATGTTCTGATGCAGAGATATAGATCTTGCAAAACGGTTGCTAGGGTACTGTTTGGTTGCTAGGGAGTGGCTCGGCAGCTACCAATGATGATACTCCAAAGGCTGCTTGACAATATAAACCAACCCCCATGTCTTTACAATGTTCTGATGCAGAGATATAGATCTTGCAAAACGGTTGCTAGGGTACTGTTTGGTTGCTAGGCACTGGCTTGGCAGCTACCAGTGATGCTACTCCAAAGGCTGCTTGACAATATAAAACAACCCCCATGTCTGTACGATGTTCTGATGCAGAGATATAGATCTTGCAAAATGGTTGCTAGGGTACTTTGTTTGGTTGCTAGGGAGTGGCTTGTCGGCTACCAATGATGATACTCCAAAGGCTGCTTGACAATATAATCCAACCCCCATGTCTGTACGATGTTCTGATGCAGACATATAGATCTTGCAAAACGGTTGCTAGGGTACTCTGTTTGGTTGCTAGGGAGTGACTTGGCGGCTACCAATGATGATACTCCAAAGGCTGCTTGACAATATAATCCAACCCCCATGTCTGTACGATGTTCTGATTTGAATATAGATAGATAGATAGATAGATAGATAGATAGATAGATAGATAGATAGATAGATAGATAGATAGATAGATAGATAGATAGATAGATAGATAGATTTAGTTTGATAGATAGATAGATAGATAGATAGATAGATAGATAGATTTAGTTTGATAGATAGATAGATAGATAGATAGATAGATAGATAGATAGATAGATAGATAGATAGATGAGTTTGAATGAGTTAGACAGATAGATAGATAGATAGATAGATAGATAGATAGATAGATAGATAGATTTAGTTTGATAGATAGATAGATAGATAGATAGATAGATAGATAGATAGATAGATAGATAGATAGATAGATAGATAGATTTAGTTTGATAGATAGATAGATAGATAGATCGATAGATAGATGAGTTTGAATGAGTTAGACAGATAGATAGATACATAGATAGATAGATAGATAGATGAGTTTGAATGAGTTAGACAGACAGATAGATAGATAGATAGATAGATGAGTTTGAATGAGATAGATAGATAGATAGATAGATAGATAGATAGATAGATAGATAGATAGATAGATAGATAGATAGATAGATAGATAGATAGATAGATAGATAGATAGATAGAGTTTAATGAGTTTCAATGGATTAGAAATAGTACATAGAATGGCACTTGAGTCTAATTGAGTTTTTGAGTCTAATGGGCTTCCGTAGTTTGAATTTGAATTTTGACAGTTGGAATTTGAAAGTCTTGGCTCATTTGAACATTCCGTCAATGAAAGTCAATGGGATTTTTCCGAGCTTTAATTGTCATTTTTAGGAAAACCGTAAGTCGGATCAGTTAGAAAAGATATAGCACACCAAGTCAGAACAGTCTGAAGGTCTGACCCGAGTTTGGAGTTTGTGGAGTTAAAGCTCTAGGAGGAGTTAGTCTTGGAAATTCAAGTAAGAAGAAGAATAATAATAACTAGATAAAAAAGTTTGAGGACAAACTTTAAGTTGGCTTGAAAAAGCATAGCCAGAAAGTTTGAGAAGTTTTAAAAGTTTGAAGTTTGAAAGTTTAAGTTTTATTAGATAGATAGATAGTCACAGATGGATACTATGGAGTTTTTATAGAGTTATTAGCATGTTCTTAGCCCACTTTAGCACTTAGCTAATCACTATTAGCATGTAGCTATTCACTGCTAGCATGTTGGAAGTCCAGATTGCTAGCATGAGTCAAAAAGCCAACCCCCATGTCTCTACGATGTACTGATGCAGAGATATAGATTTTGCAAAACGGTTGCTAGGGTACTCTGTTTGGTTGCTAGGGAGTGGCTTGGCAGCTACCAGTGATGATACTCCAAAGGCTGCTTGACAATATAAACCAACCCCCATGTCTGTACGATGTTCTGATGCAGATATATAGATTTTGCAAAACGGTTGCTAGGGTACTCTGTTTGGTTGCTAGGGAGTGGCTAGCCAGCTACCAATGATGATACTCCAAAGGCTGCTTGACAATATAAACCAACCCCCATGTCTGGACGATGTTCTGATGCAGAGATACAGATTTTGCAAAACGGTTACTAGGGTACTGTTTGGTTGCTAGGGAGTGACTTTCCAGCTACCAATGATGATACTCCAAAGGCTGCTTGACAATATAAACCAACCCCCATGTGTGTACGATGTTCTGATGCAGAGATATAGATTTTGCAAAATGGTTGCTAGGGTACTCTGTTTGGTTGCTACGGTGTTGCTATGCGGTTGCTAGGGTACTCGGGGTGGTTGCTAAGGTGTTGCTATGCGGTTGCTATGGTACTTGGGGTGGTTGCTAAGTTGTTGCTATGCGGTTGCTAGGGTACTCGGGGTGGTTGCTAGGGTGTTGCTATGCGGTTGCTAGGGTACTCGGGTGGTTGTTAAGGTGTTGCTATGCGGTTTCTAGGGTACTCGGGTTGGTTGCTAGGGTGTTGCTATGCGGTTGCTATGGTACTCGGGGTGGATGCTAAGGTGTTGCTATGCGGTTGCTAGGGTACTCGGGGTGGTTGCTATGGTGTTGCTATGCGGTTGCTAGGGTACTCGGGGTGGTTGCTATGGTGTTGCTATGCGGTTGCTAGGGTACTCGGGGTGGTTGCTAGGGTGTTGCTATGCGGTTGCTAGGGTACTCGGGGTGGTTGCCATGGTGTTGCTATGCGGTTGCTATTGTATCCAGGCTGGTTGCTAGGATGATGCCAGGGTGATTTGTGTGGTTGCTATGCAGTTGCCATGGTGTTCTGGGTGGTTGCTAGGTTGTTTTGGGTGGTTGCTAGGTTGTTTTGGGTGGTTGCTATGAGAGTTGATCATAGATAGATAGATAGAGTTTATGAATTTGAATGAGTTGATAGATAGATGATAGATAGAGAGATAGATGAGAAGAGAGATAGATGAGAAGTGATAGATGAGAAGATAGATAGATTGATAGATGAGAAGTGATAGATAGATAGAGAAATAGCTAGATTTAGTTTGATAGATAGATAGATAGATAGATAGATAGATTAGAAAGAGAAATAGATAGATAGATTTAGTTTGATAGATAGATAGATAGATAGATAGATAGATAGATTTAGTTTGATATATAGATAGATTTAGTTTGATAGATAGATAGATAGATAGATAGATAGATAGATAGATAAGACATATTAGATAGAATGGAAGTTTGAATGAGTCTCAATGGATTAGAAATAGTACATAGAATGGCAGCTAATGGAGTCTGATAAGCCTCTCCAACTGTCAAAATTTGAATTTTGACAGTTGGAGTTTGAATAGTCTTGGCTCATTTGAACATTCCGTCAATGAAAGTCAATGGGATTTTTCCAAGTTTTGATCAGCTTTTTTAGGAAAACCGTAAGTCTGATCAGTCTGAAAAGATATAGCACACTAAGTCAGAATAGTCTGAAGGTCTGGTCCGAGTTTGGTGGTTGTAGCTTGAACAGTCTAGGAGGAGATGCATTTAGAAATTTAGTCTAAGAAGAATAATAATAAGCTTAAGTAGTAGATCAGTAAGTTGGCTTTTTCAAGCCAACTTAATAATAAGTTTAAATAGGATTACAGTAAGTTGGCTTTTTCAAGCCAACTTAACTAGAATGTACATTTCCTAAAGAAAATGTGAATGGTGCTTGCAGTGGCAAAACACCGGACTCGGTTTCTAGGGTGCTGTAATTGGTTGCTAGGGCATGGCTATGAAGTTGCTGTGTCACTACTTATTGGCTGGCCGAATCAAAAGAGCCCAGCCCCAAGTCTCTACGAACTTCTGATCCAAAGATATGATCTCACAGATTTGGACCCCATGTTAAGTCTATGGGAGTTTTTTCAGCCATTTTTTTCGTACGCTGTGCGAACATCGTACACCCGATCGCTTAGAAAAGTCATAGCACACCTCTCCTCAATAAGCCGGTCGATTTGACACCTCATTTGTGGGTCTAGGACAAACGGTGCGGGACGAGTTACGCGCCAAAGTTTTGTTCAGGTGAATAGTAATTACAATACTAGAATGTACATTTCCTGAAGAAAATGTGAATGGTGCTTGCAGTGGCAAAATTCGCCACTCGGTTGCTAGGGTGCTGTAATTGGTTGCTAGGGCGTGGCTATGAAGTTGCTGTGTCACTACATATTGGCTGGCCGAATCAAAAGAGCCCAGCCCCAAGTCTCTATGACCTTCTGATCCAAAGATATGATCTCACAGATTTGGTCCCCATGTTAAGTCTATGGGAGTTTTTTTAGCCGTTTTTTCGTACGCTGTGCGAACATCGTACACCCGATCGCTTAGAAAAGTCATAGCACACCTCTCCTCAATAAGCCGGTCGATTTGACACCTCATTTGTGGGTCTACAACAAACGGTGCGGGACGAGTTACGCGCCAAAGTTTTGTTCAGGTGAATAGTAATTACAATACTAGAATGTACATTTCCTGAAGAAAATGTGAATGGTGCTTGCAGTGGCAAAATTCGCCACTCGGTTGCTAGGGTGCTGTAATTGGTTGCTAGGGCGTGGCCATGAAGTCACTAGTTATTGGCGGCTTGATAGGCCGAGTCAAAAGAGCCCAGCCCCAAGTCTCTATGACCTTCTAAACCACAGATATGATCTCACAGATTTGGCCCCCATGTTAAGTCTATGGGAGTTTTTTCAGCCGTTTTTTCGTACACTGTGCGAACATCGTACACCCGATCGCTTAGAAAAGTCATAGCACACCTCTCCTCAATAAGCCGGTCGATTTGACACCTCATTCGTGGGTCTACGACAAACGTTGCGGGACGAGTTACGCGCCAAAGTTTTGTTCAGGTGAATAGTAATTACAATACTAGAATGTACATTTCCTGAAGAAAATGTGAATGGTGCTTGCAGTAGCAAAATTCTGTACCCGGTTGCTATGCGGTTGCTTTGGTAACCTGAGTGGTTGCTAGGGTGTTGCTAGGCAGTTGCTAAGGTACTTGGAGTGGTTGCTAAGGTGTTTCTAGGTGGTTGGTAGTTGGCACAGATAGTTACAATGGAGTTTCTATAGAGTTCTTATCATGTTCTCAGCCCACTTTAGCACTTAGCTAATCACTATTAGCATGTAGCTATTCACCGCTAGCATGTGTAGCATGTTGGAAGTCCAGTTTGCTAGCATGAGTCAAAAGAGCCAACCGCCATGTCTCTATGATGCTCTGATGCAGAGATATAGATATTGCTAAACGGTTGCTAGGGTACTCTGTTTGGTTGCTAAGGAGTGGCTTGGCAGCTACCAATGATGATACTCCAAAGGCTGCTTGACAATATAAACCAACACCCATGTCTCTACGATGTTCTGATGCAGAGATATAGATCTTGCTAAACGGTTGCTAGGGTACTCTGTTTGGTTGCTAGGGAGTGGCTTGGTAGCTACCAATGATGATACTCCAAAGGCTGCTTGACAATATAAACCAACACCCATGTCTTTACGATGTTCTGATGCAGAAATATAGATGTTGAATAATGGTTGCTAGGGTACTCTGTTTGGTTGCTAGGGAGTGGCTTGGCAGCTACCAATGATGATACTCCAAAGGCTGCTTGCCAGTATGAATGATATAAACCAACCCCCATGCCTCTATGATATTCAGATTTGAAGATATCTGCCTATGCTTTGGGTTGCTAGGGTGCTCTAAATGGTTGCTAAGGCGTGGCTATGATGTCTTTAAGGTGATTTGTGATTGGCGGTTTGCTGCCTCGAGTCAAATGAGCCCACCCTCTTGTTTGTACGACACTTCTATCCAAAGATATTCATTTGATCTTTTTCAATGGAAGTCTATGAAGCTTGTTACTAAGGTGCTCTATATGGTTGCTAGGGCGTGGCTTGATATCTTCAAAGTTTTCCTGAGAGACTGATTGGTTGCCTGAGTAAAATGAGACCACCCCTTTGTCTCTATGACATTGTTATCCAGAGTTATGACTTGTCAAAGTTCGTTCCAATGTTAAGTCTATGGGATTTTTTTCGCTACTTTTTCGCCCGCCGGACGAACATCGTACACCCGATCGCTTATAAAAGTCATAGCACACCTGTCCTCAATGAGCCGGTCGATTTGACACCTCATTCGTGGGTCTAGGACAAAAACTGCGGGACTAGTTACGTGCCGATATTTTGGCCAGAAGAAGAAGAAGAAGAATAATAATAAGTATGCAGGAGAATAAGAATGGAGCTTTGCCTTTGGCAAGCACCATTAACTAGAATGTACATTTCCTGAAGAAAATGTGAATGGTGCTTGCAGTGGCAAAACTATGCTAACATAATTACCGTCCTGCTAGGATGTTTTTAGCAAGATGCTAACATGATTAGAATGTTGCTAGCATGATGCTAACACCCTTAGCATGCTGCTAACATGTTTTAAACAAGATGCTAAACATGTTAGCATAATGCTAGCAACATGCTAACATGATTAGCATAATGCTAGCATGTTTTTAACAAGATGCTAACATGATTAGCATGTTTGCTAGCATGATGCTAACATGATTAGCATGCTACTAGCATAATGCTAACACAATTAGCATGCTACCAGCATGATGCTAACACATTTTTACTAGTTTGTGTCATGTTTAAAGCCTAAGCTAATCACTATTAGCATGTAGCTATTCACTGCTAGCATGTGTAGCATGTTGGAAGTCCAGTTTGCTAGCATTAGTCAAAAGAGCCAACCGCCATGTCTCTATGATGTTCTGATGCAGAGATATAGGTGTTGCATAACGGTTGCTAGGGTACTCTGTTTGGTTGCTAGGGAGTGGCTTAGCAGCTGCCAATGATGATACTCCAAAGGCTGATTGACAATATAAACCAACCCCCATGTCTGTACGATGTTCTGATGCAGAGATATAGGTGTTGCAAAACAGTTGCTAGGGTACTCTGTTTGGTTGCTAGGGAGTGGCTTGGCAGCTACCAATGATGATACACCAAAGGCTGCTTGCCAGTATGAATGATATAAACCAACCCCCATGCCTCTATGATATTCAGATTTGAAGAAATCCCTCTATGCTTTGGGTTGCTAGGATTCTCTAAATGGTTGCTAGGGCGTGGCTATGAAGTCTTGAAGGTGATTTGTGATTGGCCGTTTGCTGCCCCGAGTCAAATGAGCCCACCCTCATGTTCCTATGACACTTCTATCCAAAGATATTCCTTTGATCTTTTTCAATGGAAGTCTATGGAACTTGTTGCTATGGTGCTCTATATGGTTGCTAGGGCGTGGCTTGATAGCTTCACAATGATCCTGAGAGACTGATTGGTTGCCTGAGTAAAATGAGCCCACCCCCTTGTCTCTATGTCATTGTGATCCAGAGTTATGTTCAATACAAAATCCCTATGTAATTTCCCATAGTAGGAAAAACACAGTACTTCCTGGTTCATGGGCACGGCTTCACCATAGTATGTCTATGGGGCAACTTTGGGCAGCTCTTGTGCCCCAGGGGTACAACTTACACCCCATTTTGAGGTATGGTCTGACAGAGCTTGTCAGCCTCTTCAAACATGGTAACCCACATGTTTCTACGAAATTCTCGCTCAGAGCTATGACTCGTCAAAGTTTGTCACAATGCAAAGTCTATGGGATTTTTTTCGCTACTTTTTCGCCCGCCGGACGAACAACGTACACCCGATCGCTTATAAAAGTCATAGCACAGGTCTCCTCAATGAGCCGGTCGATTTGACACCTCATTCATGGGTCTAGGACAAAAACTGCGGGAGGAGTAGCGCGCCAAACTTTTGTCCAGAAAAATAATTATAATAACTAGAATGTACATTTCCTGAAGAAAATGTGAATGGTGCTTGCAGTGGCAAAATTCGGCACCCGGTTGCTAGGGTGCTGTAATTGGTTGCTAGGGTGTGGCCATGAAGTCACTACTTATTGGCAGCTTGATAGGCCGAGTCAAAAGAGCCCAGCCCCAAGTCTCTATGACCTTCTAAACCAAAGATATGATCTCACAGATTTTGACCCCATGTTAAGTCTATGGGAGTTGTTTCAGCCATTTTTTTCGTACGCTGTGCGAACATCGTACACACGATCGCTTAGAAAAGTCATAGCACACCTCTCCTCAATAACCCGGTCGATTTGACACCTCATTTGTGGGTCTACGACAAATGGTGCGGGACGAGTTACGCGCCAAAGTTTTGTTCAGGTGAATAGTAATTACAATACTAGAATGTACATTTCCTGAAGAAAATGTGAATGGTGCTTGCAGTGGCAAAACTATGCTAACATAATTACCGTCCTGCTAGGATGTTTTTAGCAAGATGCTAACATGATTAGCATGTTGCTACCATGATGCTAACACCTTTAGCATGCTGCTAACATGTTTTAAACAATATGCTAATCATGTTATCATAATGCTAGCAACATGCTAACATGATTAGCATGGTTTTAACAAGATGATAACATGATTAGCATGTTTGCTAACATGATGCTAACATGATTAGCATGCTACTAACATGATGCTAACACAATTAGCATGTTACCAGCATGATGCTAACACATTTTTACTAGTTTGTGTCATGTTTAAACCCTAAGCTAATCACTATTAGCATGTAGCTATTCACTGCTAGCATGTGTAGCATGTTGGAAGTCCAGTTTGCTAGCATTAGTCAAAAGAGCCATTCGCCATGTCTCTATGATGCTCTGATGCAGAGATATAGATATTGCTAAACGGTTGCTAGGGTACTCTGTTTGGTTGCTAGGGAGTGGCTTGGCAGCTACCAATGATGATACTCCAAAGGCTGCTTGACAATATAAACCAACACCCATGTCTTTACGATGTTCTGATGCAGAGATATAGATCTTGCAAAACAGTTGCTAGGGTACTCTGTTTGGTTGCTAGGGAGTGGCTTGGCAGCTGCCAGTAATGATAAACCAAAGGCTGCTTGCCAGTATGAATGATATAAACCAACCCCCATGCCTCTATGATATTCAGATTTGAAGATATCTGCCTATGCTTTGGGTTGCTAGGGTGCTCTAAAATGGTTGCTAAGGCGTGGCTATGATGGCTTTAAGGTTATTTGTGATTGGCGGTTTGCTGCCTCGAGTCAAACGAGCCCACCCTCATGTTTGTATGACACTCCTATCCAAAGATATTCCTTTGATCTTTTTCAATGGAAGTCTATGGAGCTTGTTACTAAGGTACTCTCTATGGTTGCTAGGGCGTGGCTTGATAGCTTTAAAATTATCTTGATAGACTGATTGGTTGCCTGAGTAAAATGAGCCCACCCCCTTGTCTCTATGACATTGTGATCCAGAGTTATGACTTGTCAAAGTTCGTCCCAATGTTAAGTCTATGGGATTTTTCGCCCGATTTTTCGCCCGTCGGACGAACATCGTACACCCGATCGCTTATAAAAGTCATAGCACACCTCTCCTCAATAAGCCGGTCGATTTGACACCTCATTCATGGGTCTAGGACAAAAGCTGCGGGAGGAGTAGCGCGCCAAAATTTTGTGTGGAATAATAATAATAATAATAATAATAATAATAAGTATGCAGGAGAATAAGAATGGAGCTTTGCCTTTGGCAAGCACCATTAACTAGAATGTACATTTCCTGAAGAAAATGTGAATGGTGCTTGCAGTGGCAAAAATCGGCACCGGTTGCTAGGGTGCTGTAATTGGTTGCTAGGGCGTGGCTATGAAGTTGCTGTGCCACTACTTATTGGCTGGCCGAATCAAAAGAGCCCAGCCCCAAGTCTCTATGACCTTCTGATCCAAAGATATGATCTCACAGATTTTGACCCAATGTTAAGTCTATGGGAGTTTTTTCAACCATTTTTTTCGTACACTGTGCGAACATCGTACACCCGATCGCTTAGAAAAGTCATAGCACACCTCTCCTCAATAAGCCGGTCGATTTGACACCTCATATGTGGGTCTACGACAAACGGTGCGGGACGAGTTACGCGCCAAAGTTTTGTTCAGGTGAATAGTAATTACAATACTAGAATGTACATTTCCTGAAGAAAATGTGAATGGTGCTTGCAGTGGCAAAACTCAGCACTCTTGATTAGCATGATGCTAACATAATTACCGTCCTGCTAGGATGTTTTTAGCAAGATGCTAACAGATTAGCATGTTCTTGGCATGATGCTCACACCCATAGCATGATACCAGCATGTTTTTAGCAAGATTCTAATCATGTTAGCATAATGCTAGCAAAACATACTAACATGATTAGCATAATGCTAGCATGATGCTAGCATGATTACCATTTTGCTAGCATGTTTTTTAACAAGATGCTAACATGATTAGCATGTTGCTAGCATGATGCTAACACCCTAAGCATGCTGCTAGCATGTTTTAAACAAAATGCTAGTCATGTTAGCATAATGCTAGCAACATGCTAACATGATTAGCATAATGCTAGCATGATGCTAAGCATGATTACCATGTTGCTACCATTATTTTAACCAAATGCTAATCATGTTAGCATTATGTTAGCAACATGCTAACATGATTAGCATGTTGCTAGCATGATGCTAACACCCTTAGCATCCTGCTAGCATGTTTTAAACAAGATGCTAATCATGTTAGCATAATGCTAGCAAACATGCTAACATGATTAGCATAATGCTAGCATGATGCTAAAGCATGATTACCATGTTGTTAGCATGATTTTAACAAGATGCTAATCATGTTAGCATAATGTTAGCAACATGCTAACATCATTAGCATAATGCTAGCATGATGCTAGCATGATTACCATGTTGTTAGCATGTATTTAACAAGATGCTAACATGATTAGCATGTTTGCTAACATGATGCTAACATGATTAGCATGCTACTAGCATCATGCTAACACAATTAACATGCCACTAGCATTATTCTAACACATTTTTACTAGTTTGTGTCATGTTTAAACCTTAAGCTAATCACTATTAGCATGTAGCTATTCACTGCTAGCATGTGTAGCATGGTGGAAGTCCAGTTTGCTAGCATGAGTCAAAAGAGCCAACCGCCATGTCTCTATAATGTTCTGATGCAGAAATATAGGTGTTTCAAAACGGTTGCTAGGGTACTCTGTTTGGTTGCTAGGGAGTGGCTTGGTAGCTACCAATGATGATACTCCAAAGGCTGCTTGACAATATAAACCAAATCCCATGTCTCTACGATGTTCTGATGCAGAGATATAGATCTTGCAAAACGGTTGCTAGGGTACTCTGTTTGGTTGCTAGGGAGTGGCTTGGCAGCTGCCAGTAATGATAAACCAAAGGCTGCTTGCCAGTATGAATGATATAAACCAACCCCCATTCCTCTATGATGTTCAGATTTGAAGATATCCCCTCTATGCTTTGAGTTGCTAGGGTGCTCTAAATAGTTGCTAGGGCGTGGCTATGAAGTGTTTAAGGTGATTCGTGATTGGCCGTTTGCTGCCCCGAGTCAAATGAGCCCACCCTCATGTTTCTATGACACTCCTATCCAAAGATATTCCTTTGATCTTTTTCAATGGAAGTCTATGGAACTTGTTGCTAAGGTACTCTCTATGGTTGCTAGGGCGTGGCTTGATAGCTTTAAAATTATCTTGATAGACTGATTGGTTGCCTGAGTAAAATGAGCCCACCCCCTTGTCTCTATGACATTGTGATCCAGAGTTATGACTTGTCAAAGTTCGTCCCAATGTTAAGTCTATGGGATTTTTCGCCCGATTTTTCGCCCGTCGGACGAACATCGTACACCCGATCGCTTATAAAAGTCATAGCACACCTCTCCTCAATAAGCCGGTCGATTTGACACCTCATTCATGGGTCTAGGACAAAAGCTGCGGGAGGAGTAGCGCGCCAAAATTTTGTGTGGAATAATAATAATAATAATAATAATAATAATAAGTATGCAGGAGAATAAGAATGGAGCTTTGCCTTTGGCAAGCACCATTAACTAGAATGTACATTTCCTGAAGAAAATGTGAATGGTGCTTGCAGTGGCAAAACACCGGACTCGGTTGCTAGGGTGCTGTAATTGGTTGCTAGGGCGTGGCTATGAAGTTGCTGTGTCACTACTTATTGGCTGGCCGAATCAAAAGAGCCCAGCCCCAAGTCTCTACGAACTTCTGATCCAAAGATATGATCTCACAGATTTGGACCCCAATGCAAAATTCGGCACCGGTTGCTAGGGTGCTGTAATTGGTTGCTAGGGTGTGGCTATGAACTACTTATTGGCTGCTTGATAGGTCGAGTAAAAAGAGCCCCAACCCAAGTCTCTAAAATCTTCTGATCCAAAGATATGATATCTTAGATTTTGTCCCAATGTTAAGTCTATGGGAGTTTTTTCAGCCATTTTTTCGTACACTGTCTGAACATCGTACACCCGATCGCTTAGAAAAGTCATAGCACACTTCTCCTCAATAAGCCGGTCGATTTGACACCTCATTTGTGGGTCTACGACAAAAGGTGCGGGACGAGTTACGCGCCAAAGTTTTGTTCAGGTGAATAGTAATTACAATACTAGAATGTACATTTCCTGAAGAAAATGTGAATGGTGCTTGCAGTGGCAAAATTCCGCACCCGGTTGCTAGGGTGCTGTAATTGGTTGCTAGGGTGTGGCCATGAAGTCACTACTTATTGGCAGCTTGATAGGCCGAGTCAAAAGAGCCCAGCCCCAAGTCTCTATGACCTTCTAAACCAAAGATATGATCTCACAGATTTGGCCCCCATGTTAAGTCTATGGGAGTTTTTTCAGCCGTTTTTTCGTCCGCTGTGCGAACATCGTACACCCGATCGCTTAGAAAAGTCATAGCACACCTCTCCTCAATAAGCCGGTCGATTTGACACCTCATTCGTGGGTCTACGACAAACGGTGCGGGACGAGTTACGCGCCAAAGTTTTGTTCAGGTGAATAGTAATTACAATACTAGAATGTACATTTCCTGAAGAAAATGTGAATGGTGCTTGCAGTGGCAAAACTCGGCACTCTTGATTAGCATTATGCTAACATAATTACCGTCCTGCTAGGATGTTTTTATCAAGATGCTAACATGATTAGCATGTTGCTAGCATTATGCTAACACCCTTAGCATGCTGCTAGCATGTTTTTAGAAAGATGCTAATCATGTTAGCATTATGCTAGCAACATGCTAACATGATTAGCATTTGTTGCTAGCATAATGCTAACACCCTTAGCATGCTGCTAGCATGTTTTTAGAAAGATGCTAATCATGTTAGCATAATGCTAGCAACATGCTAACATGATTAGCATAATGCTAGCATGATGCTAGCATGATTACCATGTTGCTAGCATGTTTTTAACAAGATGCTAACATAATTAGCATGTTTGCTAGCATGATGCTAACATGATTAGCATGCTACTAGCATGATGCTAACACAATTAGCATGTTACCAGCATGATGTAACACATTTTTACTAGTTTGTGTCATGTTTAAACCCTAAGCTAATCACTATTAGCATGTAGCTATTCACTGCTAGCATGTGTAGCATGTTGGAAGTTCAGTTTGCTAGCATGAGTCAAAAGAGCCAACCGCCATGTCTCTATGATGCTCTGATGCAGAGATATAGATCTTGCTAAACGGTTGCTAGGGTACTCTGTTTGGTTGCTAAGGAGTGGCTTGGCAGCTACCAATGATGATACTCCAAAGGCTGCTTGACAATATAAACCAACCCCCATGTCTTTATGATGTTCTGATGCAGAGATATAGATCTTGCAAAACGGTTGCTAGGGTACTCTGTTTGGTTGCTAGGGAGTGGCTTGGCAGCTGCTAGTAATGATAAACCAAAGGCTGCTTGCCAGTATAAATGATATAAACCAATCCCCATGCCTCTATGATATTCAGATTTGAAGATATCTGCCTATGCTTTGGGTTGCTAGGGTGCTTTAAATGGTTGCTAAGGCGTGGCTATGATGTCTTTAAGGTGATTTGTGATTGGCGGTTTGCTGCCTCCAGTCAAATGAGCCCACCCTCTTGTTTGTACGACACTTCTATCCAAAGATATTCATTTGATCTTTTTCAATGGAAGTCAATGGAACTTGTTGCTATGGTGCTCTATATGGTTGCTAGGGCGTGGCTTGATAGCTTCACAATGATCCTGAGAGACTGATTGGTTGCCTGAGTAAAATGGGCCCACCCCCTTGTCTCTATGACATTGTGATCCAGAGTTATGTTCAATACAAAATCCCTATGTAATTTCCCATAGTAGGAAAAACACAGTACTTCCTGGTTCATGGGCACGGCTTCACCATAGTATGTCTATGGGGCAACTTTGGGCAGCTCTTGCGCCCCAGGGGTACAACTTACACCCCATTTTGAGGTATGGTCTGAGAGAGCCTATCAGGCTCTTCAAACGTGGTAACCCACATGTTTCTATGAAATTCTCGTTAGGAGCTATTACTCATCAAAGTTTGTCCCAATGCAAAGTCTATGGGATTTTTTTCGCTACTTTTTCGCCCGCCGGACGAACATCGTACACCCGATCGCTTATAAAAGTCATAGCACACCTGTCCTCAATGAGCCGGTCGATTTGACACCTCATTCATGGGTCTATGACAAAAACTGCGGGAGGAGTAGCGCGCAGAAATTGTGTCCAGAAGAAGAAGAAGAAGAACTAGAATGTACATTTCCTGAAGAAAATGTGAATGGTGCTTGCAGTGGCAAAATTCGGCCCCGGTTGCTAGGGTGCTGTAATTGGTTGCTAGGGCGTGGCTATGAAGTTGCTGTGTCACTACTTATTGGCTGGCCGAATCAAAAGAGCCCAGCCCCAAGTCTCTATGACCTTCTGATCCAAAGATATGATCTCACAGATTTTGACCCAATGTTAAGTCTATGGGAGTTTTTTCAGCCGTTTTTTCGTACGCTGTGCGAACATCGTACACCCGATCGCTTAGAAAAGTCATAGCACACCTCTCCTCAATAAGCCGGGCGATTTGACACCTCATATGTGGGTCTACGACAAACGGTGCGGGACGAGTTACGCGCCAAAGTTTTGTTCAGGTGAATAGTAATTACAATACTAGAATGTACATTTCCTGAAGAAAATGTGAATGGTGCTTGCAGTGGCAAAACTCGGCACTCTTGATTAGCATTATGCTAACATAATTACCGTCCTGCTAGGATGTTTTTATCAAGATGCTAACATGATTAGCATGTTGCTAGCATTATGCTAACACCCTTAGCATGCTGCTAGCATGTTTTTAGAAAGATGCTAATCATGTTAGCATTATGCTAGCAACATGCTAACATGATTAGCATTTGTTGCTAGCATAATGCTAACACCCTTAGCATGCTGCTAGCATGTTTTTAGAAAGATGCTAATCATGTTAGCATAATGCTAGCAACATGCTAACATGATTAGCATAATGCTAGCATGATGCTAGCATGATTACCATGTTGCTAGCATGTTTTTAACAAGATGCTAACATAATTAGCATGTTTGCTAGCATGATGCTAACATGATTAGCATGCTACTAGCATGATGCTAACACAATTAGCATGTTACCAGCATGATGTAACACATTTTTACTAGTTTGTGTCATGTTTAAACCCTAAGCTAATCACTATTAGCATGTAGCTATTCACTGCTAGCATGTGTAGCATGTTGGAAGTTCAGTTTGCTAGCATGAGTCAAAAGAGCCAACCGCCATGTCTCTATGATGCTCTGATGCAGAGATATAGATCTTGCTAAACGGTTGCTAGGGTACTCTGTTTGGTTGCTAAGGAGTGGCTTGGCAGCTACCAATGATGATACTCCAAAGGCTGCTTGACAATATAAACCAACCCCCATGTCTTTATGATGTTCTGATGCAGAGATATAGATCTTGCAAAACGGTTGCTAGGGTACTCTGTTTGGTTGCTAGGGAGTGGCTTGGCAGCTGCTAGTAATGATAAACCAAAGGCTGCTTGCCAGTATAAATGATATAAACCAATCCCCATGCCTCTATGATATTCAGATTTGAAGATATCTGCCTATGCTTTGGGTTGCTAGGGTGCTTTAAATGGTTGCTAAGGCGTGGCTATGATGTCTTTAAGGTGATTTGTGATTGGCGGTTTGCTGCCTCCAGTCAAATGAGCCCACCCTCTTGTTTGTACGACACTTCTATCCAAAGATATTCATTTGATCTTTTTCAATGGAAGTCAATGGAACTTGTTGCTATGGTGCTCTATATGGTTGCTAGGGCGTGGCTTGATAGCTTCACAATGATCCTGAGAGACTGATTGGTTGCCTGAGTAAAATGGGCCCACCCCTTGTCTCTATGACATTGTGATCCAGAGTTATGTTCAATACAAAATCCCTATGTAATTTCCCATAGTAGGAAAAACACAGTACTTCCTGGTTCATGGGCACGGCTTCACCATAGTATGTCTATGGGGCAACTTTGGGCAGCTCTTGCGCCCCAGGGGTACAACTTACACCCCATTTTGAGGTATGGTCTGAGAGAGCCTATCAGGCTCTTCAAACGTGGTAACCCACATGTTTCTATGAAATTCTCGTTAGGAGCTATTACTCATCAAAGTTTGTCCCAATGCAAAGTCTATGGGATTTTTTTCGCTACTTTTTCGCCCGCCGGACGAACATCGTACACCCGATCGCTTATAAAAGTCATAGCACACCTGTCCTCAATGAGCCGGTCGATTTGACACCTCATTCATGGGTCTATGACAAAAACTGCGGGAGGAGTAGCGCGCAGAAATTGTGTCCAGAAGAAGAAGAAGAAGAATAATAAGTATGCAGAAGAATAAGAATGGAGCTTTGCCTTTGGCAAGCACCATTAATAATAAGTATGCAGAAGAATAAGAATGGAGCTTTGCCTTTGGCAAGCACCATTAACTAGAATGTACATTTCCTGAAGAAAATGTGAATGGTGCTTGCAGTGGCAAAATTCGGCCCCGGTTGCTAGGGTGCTGTAATTGGTTGCTAGGGCGTGGCTATGAAGTTGCTGTGTCACTACTTATTGGCTGGCCGAATCAAAAGAGCCCAGCCCCAAGTCTCTATGACCTTCTGATCCAAAGATATGATCTCACAGATTTTGACCCAATGTTAAGTCTATGGGAGTTTATTCAGCCGTTTTTTCGTACGCTGTGCGAACATCGTACACCCGATCGCTTAGAAAAGTCATAGCACACCTCTCCTCAATAAGCCGGTCGATTTGACACCTCATATGTGGGTCTACGACAAACGGTGCGGGACGAGTTACGCGCCAAAGTTTTGTTCAGGTGAATAGTAATTACAATACTAGAATGTACATTTCCTGAAGAAAATGTGAATGGTGCTTGCAGTGGCAAAATTCGGCACCGGTTTCTAGGGTGCTGTAATTGGTTGCTAAGGCGTGGCTATGAAGTTGCTGTTTCACTACTTATTGGCTGGCCGAATCAAAAGAGCCCAGCCCCAAGTCTCTATGACCTTCTAAACCAAAGATATGATCTCACAGATTTGGCCCCCATGTTAAGTCTATGGGAGTTTTTTCAGCCGTTTTTTCGTACGCTGTGCGAACATCGTACACCCGATCGCTTAGAAAAGTCATAGCACACCTCTCCTCAATAAGCCGGTCGATTTGACACCTCATTCGTGGGTCTACGACAAACGGTGCGGGACGAGTTACGCGCCAAAGTTTTGTTCAGGTGAATAGTAATTACAATACTAGAATGTACATTTCCTGAAGAAAATGTGAATGGTGCTTGCAGTGGCAAAATTCGCCACTCGGTTGCTAGGGTGCTGTAATTGGTTGCTAGGGTGTGGCTATGAAGTTGCTGTGTCACTACTTATTGGCTGGCCGAATCAAAAGAGCCCAGCCCCAAGTCTCTATGACCTTTTAAACCAAAGATATGATCTCACAGATTTGTTCCCCATGTTAAGTCTATGGGAGTTTTTTCAGCCATTTTTTCATACGCTGTGCGATCATCATACACCCGATCACTTAGAAAAGTCATAGCACACCTCTCCTCAATAAGCCGGTCGATTTGACACCTCATTCATGGGTCTACGACAAACGGTGCGGGACGAGTTACGCGCCAAAGTTTTGTTCAGGTGAATAGTAATTACAATACTAGAATGTACATTTCCTGAAGAAAATGTGAATGGTGCTTGCAGTGGCAAAATTCGGCACCGGTTGCTAGGGTACTGTAATTGGTTGCTAGGGCGTGGCTATGAAGCTGCTGTGACACTACTTATTGGCTGGCCGAATCAAAAGAGCCCAGCCCCAAGTCTCTGTGACCTTCTGATCCAAAGATATGATCTCACAGATTTTGACCCAATGTTAAGTCTATGGGAGTTTT